>NW_006800524.1:20857-27524 GCF_000485575.1 Poecilia formosa
TTACCTCTTGGAATAATTGTTTATCTGCTTTGTGATGTGTTTTTTTCTTTACTTAATGATGTGTGTATTTTATTTTTTAAAATATCACAGACTACTTTTTGTCTAGAAATAAAGACTTGTGAATAATACGAAGTTGTATTTTAGTTAAAACACATCTGGTTAAATTAGACAAATTATTCAATATCAGGCATTAAGATAATGTACCGGAGCATTTAAAACCACATCAACAGCAGCAATACAAGGAGAAATGAGAGAAATGCCGTTAGATTTAAGAAGCCAAAACTAGAAATGAATTATTGGTTAAATTTACAAGGCAATAACTTTAATCATCCAACTTGGGAAATTTTAAATCCATGTTGGGGAAAAAGAAAAGAAAGAAATTAGGAGTTTTGGATGGATAATTGAAAAGAAAAGAAAATAATTTCAATTGAATAGTTTAGAAATTAGTCAAACATCAATATAAATTTCACGACCACCATGGTTTCTACCAGAAGCAATAGAAATCTAGAATAGAGAATAGAATAGCAATTTTTTAAAGAAATATTTCATACATTATTCAGAATACAAAATATGGGTGTGATAGTTACTTTTGTATGGGTTCCAGCACATATTGGAGTAGAGGGAAATGAGAGGGCAGATAAAAAGCCAATTCAAAATTCTACTAGTTTTTCAAGTAAATATGAGGGAAATTGTATTGTTAAAAACTGATGAACGAATGGCAAAAATGATGGGATAAAGAAATAACATAGTAGGAGAAAGTAGAAATGGAAAGAATGGCAAAGTTGAAATTTGGACGCTTTTTAAAATTTGAAAGCACAATACTGGCAAATGTGATCACTGTGGAAAATATAAAACTATAGAGCATGTTATACTAGAATGTCATAAATATGAAAAAGAAAGAAGATATATGAGGGAGAGAGTTTGAAAGTATTACGGAAAAGGTTAATTTATTAGATATTTTGAGGAAGAATTTGGGTGGTTAACATATACAAATAGTTATTAAATTTTTATAGAAAACTAAATTATTTCATAGAATTTGATTATATCTAGTAGGTGTGTTTGTGAATGTGTATATGATATACAGATGGATAGTGAACAAAGTTAGATACAAGTATTTGTATTCATATTTATATGTGTATGCGAGTGCGTGTGTGTATTTATAAGTATAGATAGTATGAAGACCATCACCAACCACACTGCACCCGTAGGTCGCGGTAATGGTACTAAAAGTTTTTTGCCGACCGCCAGTAAAACCAAGAAGAAGTATTCCCCTCATTGTTCATCGCCTGTCTACACTCCAGTTCAGTAGGGGGCGGTATTGCACCAATGTCGTTGTTTCCCTACCGCCTAAAAAACATCGAAGAAGAAACCTGCATGGGCTAAGCTAGAAAACTGTTTCATTGTCCCATCTCAGCTAATATTTCAGCAACCATGTCTTCAGTTCAGCATCTCAGAGAGTTTATCAGAGAGCGACTAACTGCTGCTGCTCAAGAAATCTTCACAGAGGTTGAAAAAACCATCATTTGCTACGAGGAAGAGCTCGATGCTCAGCGCAGGATGATGGGGATCGACTGGAAACCACAAATTAAGCTACACAGAGTCGGTTCGGAGCTGCAGAGACAAAGTTCTGGTAGGTCTGGATAAAGGTGCTGATGATTTCACAGCAGACAGAGATCCGTCAGCCGCGATAGTTGCTGCTGCTAAACAGGAACTGATTTAGCTGCTAGCTCGGATGCTACAGAGGCTAGCACAAACGTGGTAGCACAGAGAGAAAACGTGTTTCAGTGATTCTTGAGAATAGGGACAAAACAGGTCCTATGGATAAAGCACAAAATTTGAATAAAATATATACAAAATATAATTTTTTTCAAGTATCTGACTCAACTAACCTGGGTCATGTGAGCACAACAATGTATATTTTCCTGGTGTTTGCTGAATATATAAATGTTTTCATTTTCACAGCATGTGAAATGCTGTGAAAATTGATGGTGAATGATGCCTGTAAAATCCCTTGCCAGGAGCAGAACTCAACACAATATAATAGTTTAAAATAATTAAAGAAATACTAAAATTATATATTGTGACAATTAAGTATAAGTAGTCATATAAATAATTATAGATGTATCAATAAATTGAATTAAAAATCATTTTTATATATTTTCCGACTCCATTGAAATTTGTCCCTAGTTTTTGTCAACACCGTCAGAAATGAAAAGAATGTAAAACAATCGTTATTCTTTAGTTTTTTTCTTCTGTTTTATTCCTAAGTTGTCACAACCATGATGTGTCAACACCATAACTGATAATTTACAAAACTTTGATGAAATTTTGTGAAATAAAAGCTTAATTTTGGTAAACCGTAAAGATTTCATGGACCTGATGAGCTACAATATGACCTCTTTCAGAATAACATCATATAAATTGAGGTAGTTTGGCTTTTTTTCAACTCCGTCAGATGTCAACTCCATCAGTTTTTCTGACTCTTTCAGTGAAATTGTTGTGCAATTAAATGTGCAATTAATTCATTTTAATGTATTTTACATGAATTGTATTACTTCACATGTACTAAGTTTTTCATTTTATTCACTAGTTTGTTACCACCTTGTGGTAAAATGGTAACAAAAAAAATGTACTTACCTAAATTTCTTGGGGAATATTTTATCTGCTTCTTTCTCTTTGGTCAAATGGGGGCTTCTTTCTCTGGTGGCTGGCCCTTATCATCCTCCACACTCGTAGCATGTCTTCATTAGCCAACTTCGTCCCCCCACCACCACCAGCATGTGTCCTTTGGCTAACATGGGTCTTCATGTGGCTAAAGCTGCCAAAGCAAAGAACACAAGCACCATGCAACATCAGCCAAGTTGCGAAATAATGCACATAAAGGATAACTTTGACTAACATTAGCTTTTAACTTGCTAGATTAAAATTGGAGGGAAAAATCTATTTCCCTGCCTTTAAAATATGTTTAACATTAAGGGCTAACGTTACAGTAATGGAGTTAAATAACTTCAACATTAAATTACAGCCAGGTATCATTAGCTTGAATTGCTCATAGGCAACATTACAAAGAAAGAGCACACAGTCAATGTTATTTTCTCAAATAAAATGTAAAGTTAATAAGACACATGCCTCATATGTATTAGGGGACAAACTTCAGCTTCTTTTTAAACAGGAGGTCTGGCCGTTATAACTTGTGTTAGGTTGATCTGACAAAATGGAAAAATGATCTGGCAATAAATTCACCTAATTTAGACATAAATTACAAAATATTTGGAGGCACAATACAGCAGCTATTCAGTCAAAAGGAGACAGAAAAACCTGCAATTAGTACAACAATGTTTAACAGTAAGGATCTCAAAAGCTTAAATTATACATGAGTCAAATAAATCTCATAACACTGCCTACCTAAAATAACGGCGTAGCGGCGGTCCAACAGCGGGAGCAGAACCAGCATCTTACACCGCTAGCTCATTGACTTAAATTATTGGGTTATTTTGTTTAGCTTTCAGGGCCACTATGGTCTTCTGGGTGAGTGCTGGTAGTTTTGGGCTGCTTTAACCGGTAATTTGATCGCTCCGGATCGCTGCAGTAAGCCTCGATATAGCCAAACTCCGTCAAATGTTTGTTTTTTTAAACGTCATATTAGATTCGTCATGTTGATGCATTTTGACGTGCTTCACCCCCGAGGTAGTTCTTCGGCAGAACACGCAAACTTCCCCATCTGCTCTGAGAGCATTATAGTTCCTCACCACATTGCTTAGGATTTGTTGCTGTGCGCTTGCGCAGTGTGAAGGAAAGAGGAGATCAGCTGCACATGCGGGCTGCGAAGTGAGATCGGCAACTAGAGACAGTGATCGGCAATCACTGATCATACATTTTTCACGGAAATTGGCCGATTGTGATCGGTGACCAATTGATTGTCACACCTCTAGTCTGTATGATACCTACAGACCAGAATCTGCAGGGAAAACCAGGCTGATTCATGAGATAGTCATCATTTAAGTTATATTAATGATGTCATCTTTTTTCCCACAGACCTCCAACAGCCAAGTGTCTCCAATGAGGAGAAAGCTCCTGTCATCCAACAAGTCTGGAGCCTGGCAAGTAGGTCCAGTCAGGACCAGAAAAAAGCAGAACATCAGTGGACTGAAGAGGAACAGATGGGACCAGAACCTAAATGGATTAAAAGAGAAGAAGAGGAACCAGAACCTACACTGCTCAAACATGAGGAAATAGAATATCCACTAACATATGTAAAAAAAGAGGAGCTAGATTCTTTAGTGCTTCAACATGAACAGCAGCCACCAGAACATTTACCAACTGGACAGGACCAGAAGGACCTCTGCAGCAGTCAGGAGGGAGAGCAGCTTGTCCAGAAGCAGTTTGTTGCTTTGATTGAGACTTCTACTCTTCAGGAAGATGATATGAGTGAAGAAGAGACAAGAACAGAGCAGCTTTCCCTTCATATCTCTCCAGTGAATGAGAGCAAAGATCAGGAAGGAAGCAGCTCCTCTGAGTCAGAGAGTCAGTCTGATACTGGAACAAAGAAAAGACCTTTCAAATGTGACATTTGTGGAATATGTTACACACATCAGTGGAAGTTGGAAACCCATTATAGCACCCATACTGGTGAGAAACATTTTTCATGTGAAACATGTGGAAAGAAATTCTCTCGAATTAGTAATTTAAAAGTGCACAAGAGAATTCATACAGATGAGAAAACTTTTTCATGCAAATCATGCAGAAAAAGTTTCTCTCGAATTAGTCACTTAGATGTCCAGAAGAGGAGTCATACAGATGAGAAACCTTTTTCATGTGAAACATGTGGAAAGAAATTCTCTCGAATTAGTAATTTAAAAGTGCACAAGAGAATTCATACAGATGAGAAACCTTTTTCATGCAAATCATGCAGAAAAAGTTTCTCACAAATTGATAATTTATATCGTCACATGAAAACTCATACACGTCAGGGGCCACTTTGAAGTTAAACCTGTGAAAAAACTTTCTTTTGAATCAGTAACTTAATTATTCTCATTAGAACCCATATTCATGAGCTGGGTTTTTCACATGAAATATGGAGGAAATAAAATGTTCTTTCATGCTGGTTATTTCCACATAAGACAAATACACAAAAGTGAAAATTAGTCATTTAACTCACAGATTTACTGTAATAAATGTTAAACCCTTACTTGGATTGTTTTCACTTTGCAAAATACAGTAGACCCTCAGCTATTTTTGGTTGCCCATTTATGGATTTTTTTTTTTTTATTGTGGCGCATATCTATGAAATTTGTTAAGGTATATTTAGCATATTCAAAACCAGTTCAACTTGTTTGGAAGTGTAAATATTGAAGCGCCATGTTGCTTAACATGCCACTGACTGACTTTTGCAAAGTAGCCAATCAGGACGTTTCAGCAGAATCCTCCTCAAAATTTGACTTTCAGATGGAAATCTGTTTGTCATGAGTAACATACCAACTTTTCATGCTTTGCTGAAAAATTTCATGTATCAATTTAAACGTGAAATAAATTCATACTTGAAATTCGTGTATCGTTTGATACACGCTTGGATGTATCAAACAACTTGACACAAAAACTTCTGAAAACTATAACATATATTAGATATATTTCTATCTTTTCAACTGTTTGAATAATTGTTTATCTTCTTTGTGATATGTCATTTTTTACTTGAAATGTGTATGTCATTTTTTTCTAAATGGTCTGAACTACCTTTTGTTTCGAAATAAAAACTTGTGAATGAATACAAAGTTGTTTTTCCCCATTTATCGCCGACTGATGGAGCTGTTTGGAAAAGAGGGAAAAATGTAGATTTTATGGTTAAAAAATTACAAAAGGTTATTTTTGAAATGGAGAAATGGGTGTTGCAATGGGGATATAAGTTTTCAGTTGAAAAAAGAAAAAAAAATAAGGAAATATTAAAATTATATAACCAAGAATCAGAGTAAGTAAAGTGTATACAAATTTTAGGGCTATGGTTTGATGAAAAATTTTAATGGAATATACATATTCAAAAAGTTGTTAATAAATGTAAAAAGAAAAAATCTGAAATATTTTGAGATGCTTGGCTGGCAGGGACTGGGGAGCAGATAGGCAATCATTAAAACAGATTTACACAGGCATGATAAGATCTAACATAGACAGGTTGTCAAGTTTATGGTTCAGCAAGTAAAACACATCTAGTTAAATTAGACATTATTCAACATCAGGCATTAAGATTATGGACTGTAGCATTTAAAACCACACCAACAGCAGCAATAGAAGTAGAAATGCAAGAAATGCCTTTAGATTTAAGGAGAACAAAATTAGAAATAAATTATTGGTTAAATTTACAAGACAATAACTTTGATCATCCAATTTGGGAAATTTTAAATCCATGTTGGGAAAAAGAAAAGAAAAAGAAATTAGTAGTTTTGGATGGATAATTAAAAAAAAGAAAATAATTTCAAATTAATAGTTTAGAAATTAGTTGAACGCCAATATCAATTATACAACCGATATGGATTCTACCAGATCAATAGTAGATATGTCAATAATGGAAAAGAAAGAAATGTAAAGATGCTAAGGTGCAGGCTCCCAGTTGCAACATTTTTTTAAAAATTACATTTTTAATCGACCTGACCCAGAACTTTGTCATCACCATCTGACA
>NW_006800524.1:28898-29499 GCF_000485575.1 Poecilia formosa
TTATTCAAATGTTGTGCTTTATCCATAGGACCTGTTTTGTCCCTATTCTCAAGAATCACTGATTTGTGAAAGCTGGCATGATACAGATGGGTAGAATACAAAGTTATGTATAAATTTGTATATTTGTATATATACAGGTCGGATATATTTATTTATTAATACTATTTATTTTATTTTATTTATTTTTTGTGTAATATATGTGTATATATATATTTAGAAAGGTAGTTATAGAGATAGACATAGATAAATAGACCATCACGAACCACACTCCATACCAGTAAGTGGCGGTAATGCTACTAACCGTTTGTTGCCAACCGCTAGTAAAACCAACCAGAAGAAGAAGAAGAAGCCTGCATACGCTAAGCTAGGTTGCTGCTACATTGACCCATTTCGGCTAATATTTCAGCAACTATGTCTTCAGTTCAGCATCTCAGAGAGTTTATCAGAGAGCGACTAACTGCTGCTGCTCAAGAAATCTTCACAGAGGTTGAAAAAACCATAATTTGCTACGAGGAAGAGCTCGATGCTCAGCGCAGGATGATGGGGATCGACTGGAAACCAGAAATTAAGCTACACAGAGTCGGTTCGGAGCTGCAGAGAC
>NW_006800524.1:29509-40533 GCF_000485575.1 Poecilia formosa
TAAAACTCCGACAACTACAACATGTAGCGATATTAGATATACCTCTAGATTTTTTAACAATTAGAATAATTGTTTATCTGCTTTGTGATGTCAATTTTTACTTGAAATCTGTATTTTATTTTTTCTAAATGGTATGGACTATCTTTTGTTTTGAAATAAAAACTTGTGAATTATTTTTTTATTAGTATACAAGAATAACAATGACAAAACTCACAACACGTCAAAAGCAAACATTAGACAAATACCAAAAATCACAACTCCTATTGTTTCCAATTCACATCGATTCCAAAGGCTCAAGAAAAGACTAAAAATTATTGAAAATAACTAAATTAACAGAAATAATGAAAGAAAAGTAATTAAATGATGAAATAAGAGATTAAAAAATAAGAGACATGTTGGGGTGCTACAAACTAAAAATCTTCCATTAACTCCTACAATTTTACGGCGTGTAAATTCTGCATCTTCTTTAGACAACTTTTTTAAACAGTTCATTTTTGAGAGCATTTATTGAGAGGGAGCATTTTGCATATCACCATTTATGGATATAATATTTTGTTACAATAATCAGGACATTGACTAAAAATTCCAGATTTTTTTCTTTAATGGATAAGCTGAATTGAATATTTAGTAAAAGAAACAATATCCAAATTTATTGTTTTAGAAGACAGAAAGTTACGAAGTTGATCCCTTAAGTTTGATACTTCTTTACATTCATAAAACAAATGTTTAGTTGTTTCCAGTTGAGTTGTACAAAAAGCACAATTCTCTACATTAAAATTAAATCTCTCTCTCAAGAATTGATTTGAAGGATATATGTTATTTATAATTTTAAAATGTAGTTCTTTATGTTTGGGAGGAATTGGAAATTTCAAATAATTTGTCCTTATTTTGACTCTCATAGATTTGTTAAAATTTTGTAAGAGCTGTGCTTTTTGTTCTTCCTGGGTACATGTTATTTATTGAATACTGATTCAAAAACCTGTTGTTGCATTTATTATCTCTAATGACCACATACTCAATTTGAATCTTATGGAGTCTTGGAATAGAGAAATTAGATAAATTGTTTTTAACTGACAAAAAAAAGGACATCAGGGATGCTACTTAATACTTATAATTTGTTAGTGAACAAACATTTCCATACTTCCTGTTAAATTCCTCCTAACTGAGAATTTCACCATTTCCATTCAGTAAATGAGTAATTGACCAGATTTGTTTATTCCACCAATTTTTCATGAATATAGATTTTCTACCACATAAAATGGCTCTGTTGTTCCACAGTGGGACATTATGGGGGCTGAAGTTGTGTTTAAACATTAACTTCCATTGTAACAAAATCTGTTGATGGAAAGCAGAGAGTTTTAGGGGGAGTTTAGATAATTCAAAATCACATTTCAATAACAACGCAACACCTCCAACTTTCTGAAATATGAATGACGGTACAACAAACCAAATAAGATCACCGTTTTTTAAAAGGGACTGAAGCCATCAAATTTTTTAAAGTGCCGTTCATAATTTCAAAATCGATTGCCTTAATACCACCTTCCTCATAATTTTTTAGCAAATCTCTTTTTCTGATGTAATGGTGTTTGTTTTTCCAAATAAAGTTAAAATTTATTCTGTTAATCTGTTTTTATGAGATTTGAAGGGACAGCTAATGAATATGCAGGATACGTCAGCCTAGATAAGGATTCATTTTTTTTGCTAATAATGTTCTACCAAACAACGTGAAGTCTCTCTGAAGCCAATTATTTAAGGTTTTGTCACATTTATCAATGTTGTCTTATAAATTCTGTCTTACGCTAGTAGCTTGACATTTAGTAATCCACATTCCTAAATACTTAATTTCATTTTTAACTGGAATATTGGAAATTGAAGAATCAGAACAGTTATGGAAACTCATAACTTCACATTTATTTATATTTAGCTGCAGCCCTGAGGCTTGAGAGAACAACTCTATTTCCCTTAGAGCTAGAGGAATTTGTTCTTTATTTTTTTAGGAAGAGGGTTGTATCATCTGCAAATTGGCTAATGATTATTTTCTGGTTATTTATTTCCAAACCTTCTATATTAGAGTTTTTAATTGTTAATGTTAGTAATTCTGTGACTATAACAAATAATAGAGGCGAAATACTGCAACCTTGTCTGATTCCTCTTTCTACTTTGAATCTGGGGCATGTGCACTGAGGCAGAGACACACAGCTGTTAATGTTGGTGTTTTAACATGTTGAACATACTAAGAAAACTATTTCCAAATCCAAAATGTCTCAGCGTGTTAACAATAAATTGATGTTCCACAGAAATAAATGCTTTGTGGAAATCTAAAAACAACATAAAACCATCATCTTTTATTGTTTTCCCCTGTTTATCGCCTGTCTACACTCCAGTCCAGTAGGGGGCGGTATTCCAGTATTTTCCTTCTTAGCCAACCGCCAAAAAACATTAAAGAAGAGGAAGCCTGCATATGCTAAGCTAGGTAGCTGCTGCATTGTCCCATCTCAGCTAATATTTCAGCAACCATGTCTTCAGTTCAGCATCTCAGAGAGTTTATCAGAGAGCGNAGCAGACAGAGATCCGTCAGCGGCGATAGTTGCTGCAGCTCCAGCTGCTGCTGAACAGGAACTGATTTAGTTGCTAGCCCGGATGTTACAGAGGCTAGCACAACCGTGTTTATGAATCATTCGTAAATGTCTCCAGTTATTAGTGCTGGAAATTTGGAATACAACCTGTAAATTCTCATACGTGACTTTGTAAATGAGAGCATGATAGTATTATGAAGGAGACGCAGGATGAGCTGTTTTTTGTTTTCATAAAGGCACAAAAGGCCTGTCACGATAACAAATTTAGCTGAGCGATTAGTTGTCTCAAAAGTTATTGCAATAAACGATAATATTGTTTGAAGACCTTTTTACTCTGATTTAATGGAAATTACATAATAATGCAAGCGATATCCTGCCAAAAATAGATACACATTATTTTCAAAATAACATTCAACACTGGAACTGGTAAACAAAACAACCAAAGGCAAAAATAAAATTAACTCTCAGTCTACGTTCACAAAAAACGTACTTGAATAAAATATAACATATAACCAAATTGGAAATAACTACATTAAACCAAAAGAGTAGAGATTATGAAGTCTGTATACTATATTGGCCTTCAATAATCACTTGGTTTAGATGGAGAACATGGGCATATCGACCACCTGATGTAATAGTTCACTCCTTCCTTAAGCCCAGTTCACGACACATTTTTTTTTTTTTGCCTCGATTTTCCCTTTACCACAATCTTAGGATGTTAAACGTTCTAACGTTGTCGCTTGCGATTTTGTAGCCGATCATCCTGTAGCGTGTCGTATTAGAATGATCGGGTCCAGTCAGAACCTCGTGGCCACTCAGATCTAAATCAGGGGGTTTCCCTGCCAGGGAGGAAGAACGCAGAAGTGACGGATACCCAATCAGAAAGCGCGGATTCCTCTCCGTGCTTTCTGAGGGGAAAAATAGCCGACGGCGCAACCCAGAGTGTAGTGAACATCGGAGATGATATGTGGAAACAACATTAATGTTTATTCAACATTTTGTGCAAAGAAATTCCACAGAAATGACCAGGAGAGGAGTTGTAGCGAATTTACTACCGCAGTTGATAAACTCGCTAACCTTTCATTTGTTTTTTTCAGTCTGATCAACTTTAAAATGTGAGGTCACAAGTGAGATTAAAAACAAAACGTATTGTCTTAATGTAGGTTGAGTTCTTCCAGTGTATGAATACATTATAAATAAAAAATTGTATGAATCTGTACTTCCGGATTAAAATCTTTTGACCAATTTTGCCACAGCTCCACATTGGTGTGGAGGACACATTACCTGCTTTTCAGTTCAACTCTCCAAACTAATTTTAGAAGAACCTCATGATGCCTACAGACCATAATCTCCATGGAAAACTAGACTGATCCATGAGATCGTCATCAATTAAATTATATTAATCATGTTATCCCTTGTTCCCATAGACCTCCAACAGCCAAGTGTCTCCAATGAGGAGGAAGCTCCTGCCATCCTGCCATCCATCCTTGCAAGTAAGTCCAGTCAGGACCAGAAAGAAGCAGAACATCAGTGGACTGAAGAGGAACAGATGGAACCAGAACAAATTAAAAAAGAAGAGGAGGAACCAGAACCTACACTGTTCAAACATGAGGAAATAGAATATCCACTAACATATGTAAAAAAAGAGGAACTAGATTCTTCAGTGCTTCAACATGAACAGCAGCCACCAGAACATTTANATGATGGGGATCGACTGGAAACCACAAATTAAGCTACTCAGAGCCGGTTCGGAGCTGCAGAGACAAAGTTCTGGTAGGTCTTGTTGAGGAAAAATGATTATTTTTAGTGTTTAATACAGTTAATCTTACGGCATGTGTAAAATTGAACATTCTTATTTTGAACAAATTTCTTAATTTTGAACAGGTTTGTGTTAAGGATTTAAAACTAAACTATTGATGGGTCAGTATTCAAAGTACAGGAAGGAAAATGCAGATCAAAGGGGATCTCTCAATGAGGCTCCTTTTGTGTTATCAGAGAGGACAGGAGGTCATAAAATTAGTATCTCCTGGAGGGCAGTATCACTTGAGCCTGGAGGAGAGAAGTCTGTTTGGTTCACAGAAGATCAAAAGTCTTCCAGAACCAACATCTGGGATGGTGTAAAACTGAATACAACATAGAATGTTAAAATCACTAACATCTAATTTCTAAGACATTTTTCTAAGTACTAATAGCATGTTTTTTAACGAAAATTGTATTATCTAATTTTAGAACTACTAATCTAGTAAATGATGAATGTATTTGAAAATTGTACTATCTGTGACAATATCAGAATCAAATGGAAATTGTTTGAAGGATAATGTTTTGTTTAGTATTAGAAAATTGCTCAGGATTTATGATAAATGGGGTTTTGGAAAATGATTGTGTTAACTTGTATACTTAGGATTGAATATTATGTTTCATAGGTTAGAAAAAGGAATAGTACCTCATTTTGTTCTGTTGATTTTATGTGTTATTTTTGGTTTAAGGCAGGACTCAATGTTTTGGGGTGCTGAGTGCAGAAGAGCAAAACTGAGTTTGTGAAGATAACCTTTCCCTGAACCAAATTACTGAATTTAAGTTTGTTCCTGAGAATCTATGTAAGGAGAGATAGCGGGAGAGACTCCAGATTTCACAGCTATCTGTGAAATACTTTTCTTATGTTTTTCTTTGCCCAGATGGCCTTAGAACCGCAGGAGGCCAGGACAAGCTCTCCGCTCTTTTTATTAAACAAAAGGGCAAATGGCCTTTGATCTTTGCTGTAAATTAGGGGAAGTTCTAAGTTTTTCTGAGTGTCCAAGGTAGCTTCCAGTTGGTCAAGCAGAGGTACGCCTTAATTGAATATATTAAAAAGGAAAGACACACCTACATTATAAAAGTTCGTGCACAGGAGTAAAGATTCAGATAGCTGCCACTATTTTGCCTTTTTTGCACCAGCTCTCTCCAAAGACGCGTCTTTGCCTTTTCCTTTCTCTATCTTTTTTGTCTCAGGTAATGAATGTTTATCTCTGTTGTTCTGCAGTTTTGTTGTTAATTCATACGCTGTTTTGTATTGGATTAAATTCTGTAATTCTGTGACGTCAACACGCATTGTTGATTTCCTTGTGGCTACACGTGGCTCGCCGAGAGGACCTGGGATCCAGAGGAAGAGAGAGAGCCAAACTTTTTTCCAAAGTTAGCCTATTTAGAATTTCTTCCTTAACATTCTGGATAAAGGTGCTGATGTTTTCACTGCAGACAGAGATCCGTCAGCGGCAATAGTTGCTGCAGCTCCAGCTGCTGCTAAACGGGGCTGAACAGGAGCTGATTTAGCTGCTAGCTCTGATGCTACATAGGCTAGCACAAACGTGTTTAGAAGTCAAGCCCCCTGGCTAAATATCTCCAGTTATTAGTGCTGGAAATGTGGAATACAACCTGTAAATTCTTCATTTATAATCGTATACGCGATTTTGTAAATGAAAGCAGTGGAGAGTATTGGTAAGGAGACCCAGGATGAGCTGTTATTTTTACATAATGGCACAGAAGGCCTGTCACGATAACAAATTTTGCTGAGCGATTAATTGTCTCAAAAGGTATTGCAATAAACGATAATATTGTTTGAAGACCTTTTTACACTAATTTAATGGAAATTACATAATAATGCAAGCGATATCCTGCCAAAAATAGATGCACATTATTTTCAAAATAACATTTAACACTGGAACTGGTAAACAAAACAACCAAAGGCAAAAATAAAATGAACTCTCAGTCTACATTCACAAAAAACGCGCCTGAATAAAATATAACATATAACCAAACTGGAAATAACTACATTAAACCAAAAGAGTAGAGATTATGAAGTCTGTATACTATATTGGCCTTCAATAATCACTAGATTTAGATAGAGAACATGGGCATATCGACCACCTGATGTAATAGTTCACTCCTTCCTTAAGCCCAGTTCACGACACATTTTTTTTNTGGACAGGACCAGAAGGACCTCTGCAGCAGTCAGGAGGGAGAGCAGCTTGTCCAGAAGCAGTTTGTTGCTTTGATTGAGACTTCTACTCTTCAGGGAGATGATATGAGTGAAGAAGAGACAAGAACAGAGCAGCTTTCCCTTCGTGTCTCTCCAGTGGTTGAGAGCAAAAATCGGGAAGGAAGCAGCTCCTCTGAGTCAGAGAGTCAGTCTGATACTGGCACAAAGAAAAGACCTTTCAAATGTGACATTTGTGGGAAATGTTACACACAACAGTGTGACTTGAAAATCCATTACAGAACTCACACTGGTGAGAAACCTTTTCCATGTGAAACATGTGGCAAAGGTTTCTCACAAATTAGTATTTTAAATCGTCACAAGAGAATTCATACAGGTGAGAAACCTTTTTCATGCCAGATATGTGGAAAGAGTTTCTCTGGAATTGGTAATTTAAATCGTCACAAGAGAATTCATACAGGAGAGAAACCTTTTTCATGCCAGATATGTGGAAAGAGATTTTCTCGAATTGGTCATTTAAAGGACCACAAGAGAATTCATACAGGTGAGAGACCTTTTTCATGCCAGATATGTGGAAAGAGATTTTCTCAGATTGGTAATTTAAAGGACCACAAGAGAATTCATACAGGTGAGAGACCTTTTTCATGCCTGTCATGCGGAAAAAGTTTCTCACGAATTAGTAATTTAAATCGTCACAAGAGAATTCATACAGGTGAGAAACTTTTTTCTTGCTAGTCTTGTGAAAAAAGCTTCTATCAAAAGGATAATTTGATAATTCACATGAAAACCCATATAGGTCAGGGGCCACTTTAAAGCCAAACCTGTGAAAAAATGTTCCTTAATATTGGTCACTTAATTATTCTCATTAGAACCCACATTCAGGAGCCTGGTTTTTCACATGAGATATGGAGAAAAAAGTGGTTTTTTTATGCTGGTAAACTGAATTTCCACATGAAACAAATACACAAAAGTGAGAATTTGTCATTAGTCAGTCAGATTTACTATAAGAAATATTAAACCCTTTCTTGTATTGTTTTCACTTTGCAAAATACATTAGACCCTCAACTATTTTTGGTTGCCCATTTATGGATTTTTTTTTTATTGTGCAAATCCATGAAGTTTGTTGAGGTACATTTAGAATTATTCAAAACCACTTCAACTGTTTTGGAAGTAGATATATTGAAGCACCATGTTACTTGACATGCCACTGACTGACTTTTGCAAAGTAACCAATCAGGACGATTTCAGAATCTTCAGTTTTCCACATGAACATCTGCAAGTCAAATGTTTATGAGTAACACACCAACTTTTCATGCTTTACTGAAGAATTTCATGTNTAATCACTAGATTTAGATAGAGAACATGGGCATATCGACCACCTGATGTAATAGTTCACTCCTTCCTTAAGCCCAGTTCACGACACATTTTTTTTTGCCTCGATTTCCCCTTACCACAATCTTAGGATGTGTTAATTTTAAATCAGAAGAACAACAATTAAAATCTTTTGACTCGTTTTTATTCCCTCTTTTGCCCAGATTCCATGATGTTGTCATTGTATCTGCTGAACCACTAAGACAAAGACAAACGCTTTCCAAGTCCAATTATAAGAACATTTATTAGACGAACAACTAATGAAGCTGACAAAACTCATAATAACATCACAAACCAGCATCCAATTCAACATTTACCTTACTCCACAAACTTCCACACACCAAGACAAACTCTTTCACCGACGCTCCTTTCCCCGGAGACAGTATCACGGGTAACCCTAGAGCGATCTGAAGTTAAGGTTCCAGGTCTTATACTTTTAAAGGGAGTGCGTGTTTCCCTTCTCTGCTGTATTCAAATTAGGGGACCGTCCTTAGCTAAGTTAATTTAAATCTAGTCGACTATGTTCCAGTAAAAACCTGTTTTTTAAGATCAACAATGTGTTATTTTTATTTGAATGGACACAAATACTTTTTATGACCCTGTGTCAAGAGGAAGCTCTACTCTGTTGATAGGACCAGATTGTTTTACACCAGCTGTTAAACCTTATCAAAGGTTAAACTCACACAGAGCCATACCCTGTGAATGCCTGCTCAGTCCAGAGAAACTAGCTGTGTTTTAAACTATAGAGAACTACAAGCTAAATTATTTTAATTCAACTTAGTGTATAATGTTTCAATAGAAATATCCTACGTAAGAGATTACGCTCATTGAACCATGGATATAATTTGGAACAAATTTTCTTATTTAAAACACTATTAATTTGATCTAATATTGAACATATAGTTATGTTTTTACAACTGGCATATTTAAAATTTATTTTCTTAACAGATGTTAAACGTTCTAACATTGTCGCTTGCGATTTCGTAGCCGATCATCCTGTAGCGTGTCGTGTTAGAATGATCGGGTCCAGTCACAGAACCTCGTGGCCACTCAGATCTAAATCAGGGAGCAAGAATGCAGATGTGACAGGTAGCCAATCAGAAAGCGCGGCTTCCTCTCCGTGCTTTCTGAGGGGAAAACACGAGGGGAATCTCAAACAGCTGACGGCGCAACCCAGACTGTAGCGGACATTGGAGCTGATATGTGGAAACAACATTAATGTTTATTCAACATTTCGTGCAAAGAATATCAAAAGAAATGACCAGGAGAGGAGTTGGAGCGAAATTGCTACTGAAGTTGATAAACTCGGTAACTTTTCAGCTGTTTTTTGTGCGGTCACAAGCGAGATTAAAAACAAAATGTATTGTCTTAATGTAGGTTAGGTTGTTCACTGTATGAATACATTGTAAATAATAAATCTGAATGAATCTGTATTTCTGGATTAAAATCTTTTGAACATTTTTGCAACAGATCCAAATTAATGAGGAGGACACTTTACTTGCTTTTCAGTTAAACTCTGTAAGCTAATTTTAGAAGAATCGCATGATGCCAACAGACCAGAATCTGCAGGGAAAACCAGGCTGATCCATGAGATAATCATCAATTAAATTATATTAATGATGTCATAATTTGTTCCCACAGACCTCCAACACCCAAGTGTCTCCAGTGAAGAGGAATTTCCTGCCATCCAACAAGTTTGCAGTCTTGCAAGTAGGTCCAGTCAGGACCAGAAAGAAGCAGAACATCAGTGGACTGAAGAGGAACAGATGGAACCAGAACGAATTAAAAGAGAAGAGGATGAACCAGAACCTGCACTGTTTAAACATGAGGAAATAGAATATCCACTAATGTATGTAAGAAAAGAGGAGCTAGATTCTTTGGTGCTTCAACATGAACAGCAGCCACCAGAACATTTACCAACTGGACAGGACCAGAAGGACCTCTGCAGCAGTCAGGAGGGAGAGCAGCTTGTCCAGAAGCAGTTTGTTGCTTTGATTGAGACTTCTACTCTTCAGGGAGATGATATGAGTGAAGAAGAGACAAGAACAGAGCAGCTTTCCCTTCATATCTCTGCAGTGGTTGAGAGCAAAGATCAGGAAGGAAGCAGCTGCTCTGTGTCAGAGAGTCAGTCTGATACTGGAACAAAGAAAAGGCCTTTCAAATGTGACATTTGTGGGAGATGTTATACACAACAGTGTGACTTGAAAATCCATCACAGAACTCACACTGGTGAGAGACCTTTTTCATGTGAAACATGTGGAAAAAGTTTCTCACAAATTAGTGTTTTAAATCGTCACAAGAGAATTCATACAGGTGAGAGACCTTTTTCATGCCAGATATGTGGAAAGAGTTTCTCTGGAATTGGTAATTTAAATCGTCACAAGAGAATTCATACAGGTGAGAAACCTTTTTCATGCCAGATATGTGGAAAGAGATTTTCTCGAATTGGTCATTTAAAGGACCACAAGAGAATTCATACAGGTGAGAGACCTTTTTCATGCCATATATGTGGAAAGAGATTTTCTCAGATTGGTAATTTAAAGGACCACAAGAGAATTCATACAGGTGAGAGACCTTTTTCATGCCAGTCATGCGGAAAAAGTTTCTCACGAATTAGTAATTTAAATCGTCACAAGAGAATTCATACAGGTGAGAAACTTTGTTCATGCGAGTCTTGTGAAAAAAGCTTCTATCAAAAGGATAATTTGATGTTTCACATGAAAACCCATCTAGGTCAGGGGCCACTTTAAAGCCAAACCTGTGAAAAAAATGTTCTTTAATATTGGTCACTTAATTATTCTCATTATAACCCACATTCAGGAGCTGGGTTTTTCACATGAGATATGGAGAAAAAAGTGGTTTTTTTATGCTGGTAAACTGAATTTCCACATGAAACAAATACACAAAAGTGAGAATTTGTCATTAGTCAGTCAGATTTACTATAAGAAATATTAAACCCTTTCTTGTATTGTTTTCACTTTGCAAAATACATTAGACCCTCAACTATTTTTGGTTGCCCATTTATGGATTTTTTTTTTTATTGTGCAAATCCATGAAGTTTGTTAAGGTATATATAGAATTATTCAAAACCACTTCAACTGTTT
>NW_006800524.1:42781-50874 GCF_000485575.1 Poecilia formosa
GACAACTACAACATGTAGCGATATTAGATATACCTCTAGATTTTTTTAACAATTGGAATAATTGTTTATCTGCTTTGTGATATGTCAATTTTTACTTGAAATGTGTATTTTATTTTTTCTAAATGGTATGGACTATCTTTTGTTTTGAAATAAAAACTTGTGAATTATTTTTTTATTAGTATACAAGAATAACAATGACAAAACTCACAACACGTCAAAAGCAAACATTAGACAAATACCAAAAATCACAACTCCTATTGTTTCCAATTCACATCGATTCCAAAGGCTCAAGAAAAGACTAAAAATTATTGAAAATAACTAAATTAACAGAAATAATGAAAGAAAAGTAATTAAATGATGAAATAAGAGATTAAAAAATAAGAGACATGTTGGGGTGCTACAAACTAAAAATCTTCCATTAACTCCTACAATTTTACGGCGTGTAAATTCTGCATCTTCTTTAGACAACTTTTTTAAACAGTTCATTTTTGAGAGCATTTATTGAGAGGGAGCATTTTGCATATCACCATTTATGGATATAATATTTTGTTACAATAATCAGGACATTGACTAAAAATTCCAGATTTTTTTCTTTAATGGATAAGCTGAATTGAATATTTAGTAAAAGAAACAATATCCAAATTTATTGTTTTAGAAGACAGAAAGTTACGAAGTTGATCCCTTAAGTTTGATACTTCTTTACATTCATAAAACAAATGTTTAGTTGTTTCCAGTTGAGTTGTACAAAAAGCACAATTCTCTACATTAAAATTAAATCTCTCAAGAATTGATTTGAAGGATATATGTAATTTATAATTTTTAAATGTAGTTCTTTATGTTTGGGAGGAATTGGAAATTTCAAATAATTTGTCCTTATTTTGACTCTCATAGATTTGTTAAAATTTTGTAAGAGAGCTGTGCTTTTTGTTCTTCCTGGGTACATGTTATTTATTGAATACTGGTTCAAAAACCTGTTGTTGCATTTATTATCTCTAATAACCACATACTCAATTTGAATCTTATGGAGTCTTGGAATAGAGAAATTAGATAAATTGTTTTTAACTGACAAAAAAAAGGACATCAGGGATACTACTTAATACTTTCTTATAATTTGTTAGTGAACAAACATTTCCATACTGTTAAATTCCTCCAAACTTGAGAATTTCACCATTTCCATTCAGTAAATGAGTAATTGACCAGATTTGTTTATTCCACCAATTTTTCATGAATATAGATTTTCTACCACATAGAATGGCTCTGTTGTTCCACAGTGAGACATTATGGGGGTTGAAGTTGTGTTTAAACATTAACTTCCACTGTAACAAAACCTGTTGATGGAAAGCAGAGAGTTTTAGGGGGAGTTTAGATCATTCAAAATCACATTTCAATAACAACGCAACACCTCCAACTTTCTGAAATATGAATGATGGTACAACAAACCAAATAAGATCACCGTTTTTTAAAAGGGACTGAAGCCATCAAATTTTTTAAAGTGCCGTTCATAATTTCAAAATCGATTGTCTTAATACCACCTTCCTCATAATTTTTTAGCAAATCTCTTTTTCTGATGTAATGGTGTTTGTTTTTCCAAATAAAGTTAAAATGTATTCTGTTAATCTGTTTTTATGAGATTTGAAGGGACAGCTAATGAATATGCAGGATACGTCAGCCTGGATAAGGATTCATTTTTGCTAATAATGTTCTACCAAACAACGTGAAGTCTCTCTGAAGCCAATTATTTAAGGTTTTGCCACATTTATCAATGTTGTCTTGTAAATTCTTTCTTACGCTAGTAGCTTGACATTTAGTAATCCACATTCCTAAATACTTAATTTCATTTTTAACTGGAATATTGGAAATTGAAGAATCAGAACAGTTATGGAAACTCATAACTTCACATTTATTTATATTTAGCTGCAGCCCTGAGGCTTGAGAGAACAACTCTATTTCCCTTAGAGCTAGAGGAATTTGTTCTTTATTTTTTTAGGAAGAGGGTTGTATCATCTGCAAATTGGCTAATGATTATTTTCTGGTTATTTATTTCCAAACCTTCTATATTAGAGTTTTTAATTGTTAATGTTAGTAATTCTGTGACTATAACAAATAATAGAGGCGAAATACTGCAACCTTGTCTGATTCCTCTTTCTACTTTGAATCTGGGGCATGTGCACTGAGGCAGAGACACACAGCTGTTAATGTTGGTGTTTTAACATGTTGAACATACTAAGAAAACTATTTCCAAATCCAAAATGTCTCAGCGTGTTAACAATAAATTGATGTTCCACAGAAATAAATGCTTTGTGGAAATNACAGAGCAGCTTTCCCTTCATGTCTCTCCAGTGGTTGAGAGCAAAAATCAGGAAGGAAGCAGCTGCTCTGTGTCAGAGAGTCAGTCTGATACTGGCACAAAGAAAAGACCTTTCAAATGTGACATTTGTGGGAGATGTTTTACACATAAGTGGAACTTGAAAACTCATTATAGGATCCACACTGGAGAGAGACCTTTTTCATGTCAGATATGTGGAAAGAGTTTCTCTCAAAGTGGTTCTTTAAATGTCCACAAGAGAATTCATACAGGTGAGAAACCTTTTTCGTGCCAGATATGTGGAAAGAGTTTCTATCAAAGTGGTTCTTTAAGTGTCCACAAGACAATTCATACAGGTGAGAAACCTTTTTCATGCCAGGTTTGTGGAAAGAGTTTCTCTCGAATTGGTGATGTAAGGGAGCACAAGAGAATTCATACATCTGAGAGACCTTTCTCATGCCAGTCATGCGGAAAGCTTTTCTCTCAAGTTAGGTATTTAAATCGTCACAAGACAATTCATACAGGTAAGAAACTTTTTCCATGATAGTCTTGTGAGAAAAGCTTCTATCGAAGGGATAATTTGATAATTCACATGAAAACCCATACAGGTCAGGGGCCGCTTTGAAGCCCAGCCTATGAAAAAATCCATCCGTCTATCTATCTATCCAACCAGCCACCGTACGGAGAAAACCCACTTCGGACGCTTGTACCCGGACTTCGTTCTTTTGGTCATGACTCAAAGCTCAAGGCCATAGATGAGCTTTGGGTCATCTATGGCCATGATGACCCAAAGCTCATCATGGCCATTTACGACAGGTAAATTGAGAGCTTCACTTTTTGGCTCAGCTCTCTCTTCACCACGACGGACCGGTACAGTGCCTGTTTCACTGAAGACGCTGCACCAGTCCGCCTGTCGATCTCCTGCTCCCTTCTTCCCTTATTCGTGAAAAAGTTGTCTTTGAAATTGGTCACTTAATTATTCTCATTAGAACCCACAATATTTTATATTTTCACATTAAATATGGAGAAAAAAGTGTTCTTTCATGCTAGTAAACTGAATTTCCACAGGAAACAAGTACATAAACGTGAGAATTAATCATTAACTCACATGAATTCACTGTAATAAATATTAAACTCTGTCTTGGATTATTTCACTTTGCAAAACATTAGACCCTCACCTGTTTATGGTTGTTTATTATCAAAGCCTTTCAACTGGTTTGGAAGTGTATATATTGAAGCTCAATGCTACTTGACATGCTACTGGCTGACTTTTGCAAAGTAGCCAGTCAGGACGCTTTCAGCATCCTCCTCAGATTTCCACAATGGACATCTGCAAGACAAATGTTTGTCATGAGTAACACCAACTTTTCATGGTTTGTTGTTGAATTTCATGTATAAATTTATGTGCTGCTTGGATGTATCAAACACCTTAATAAAAGCTCTGACAAATACAACATATAGTGATATTACATGCAAAGATATTTTAACTATTGGAATAATTGTTTATCTGCTTTGATGTGATTTTTTTTAGTTTTTTTTTGTTTAATTTGAGTATTTTATTTTTTAAAATTATACTGGCAAATGTGATCACTGTGGAAAATATGAAACAATAGAACATGTTATACTAGAATGTCAAATATGAAAAAGAAGATATATGAGGAGAGAGTTTGAAAGTATTAAGGAAAATATTAATTAGATATTTTGAGGAAGAATTTGGGTAGTAAATATATGCAAATAGTTATTAAATTTTTAAGAAAAAATAATTATTTCATATAATTTGATTATATCTTGTAGGTGTGTTTGGATAGTGCACAAAGTTATATACAAGTATTTATATGTGTGTGTATATATGTTGTATAGTATGAAGACCATCACGAACCACACTCCACACCAGTAGGTGGCGGTAATGCTACTAAAAGTTTGTTGCCAACTGCCAGTAAAACCAAGAAGTATTTCCTTCCTTGTTCATCGCCTGTCTGCACTCCAGTCCAGTTGGGGGCGGTATTGCACCATTTTCCTTTGCCAACAGTCAAGAAACAAAGAAGAAGTAGCCTTCATACGCTAAGATAGAAAACCGCTGCATTGTCCCATCTCAGCTAATATTTCAGCAATCATGTCTTCAGTTCAGCATCTCAGAGAGTTTATCAGAGAGCGACTAACTGCTGCTGCTCAAGAAATCTTCACAGAGGTTGAAAAAACCATCATTTGCTACGAGGAAGAGCTCGATGCTCAGCGCAGAATGATAGGGATCGACTGGAAACCACAAATTAAGCTACTCAGAGTCGGTTCGGAGCTGCAGAGACAAAGTTCTGGTAGGTCTGGATAAAGGTGCTGATGTTTTCACTGCAGACGGAAATCCGTCAGCGGCGATAGTTGCTGCAGCTCCAGCTGCGGCTAAACAGGGCTGAACAGGAACTGATTTAGCTGCTAGCTCTGATGCTACAGAGGCTAGCATTAACATGTTAGCACAAACAGAAAACCTGTTTGAGTCAAGCCGCCTGACTTTATTACTTCAGTTGTTATTATTAGTGCTGGAAATTTGGAATACAACGTGTAAATTCTTCATTTATAATCTCCTACGTGATACGAAGCTGAAGTTGTTTTCCAATTCTGGCTTCCGATAGCTAAAGTAATTTTTCACTACCTTCCGCATCTTTAATCGACTCTAGTTTAAAAACTACAACACCTAGACACTTGAAACATGGACTAGATTATTCTCCTCTTCAAGCTGAATATTTAAAACCTTGTTTGGGATTTGTGAAGCATTTTTCTGATTTGTGAAAACTCAAAGTTCGATTTTCACAATTTCTTTTGCATCTCTTTCATACTGGAACTTTTTTCTATTAGAGCAGAATAATCAAGTGCAGGTTTGAAGTGTCTAGGTGTTGTAGTTTTGGAGCTGGAGCAGTTCTAGTGCAACCCAGATGCAAAAAAAGTGGTAAAATCAATTTTTATTGAAGTTTCGCAAATCCCAAACATGGTTTTAAATATCTTGAAGAGGAGAATAATCTAGCCCAGGTTTGATGTGTCTAGGTGTTGCAGTTTTTAAATTGGAGCAGATCCATGGTGATCCAGATGCAAAAAATATTGAAAATCAAACTTTGAGTTTTCACAAATCAAAAAATATTTCACAAACCCCAAACATGGTTTTAAATATCCAGCTTGAAGAGGAGAATAATCTAGTCCAGGGTTGAAGTGTCTAGGAGTTGTAGTTTCTAAACTAGTTGGTTAAACATGCGGAGGGTAGTGAAAAATTAGGTGGAATCGCCCTTTAGCTATCGGGAGCTGGAATTGGAAACCAACTTCAGCTTCGTATACGTGATTGTGTAAATCAGAGCAGTGGAGAGTATTATAAAGGAGATGAGGAGACGCAGGATGAACTGTTATTTTTTTCAAAGGGGCATAGAACAAACGGATGAAACAAATGAGGGCAATATTGTTTAGTAAGTGAGCCACTTGCAGGTCTGGAGCTCCAGGTTGCACAGCCCTGATGTAGCAGAGCAAAACTGTGATCCTATCTCTCTTCAGCTGAAGCTAAAATGCTACATCTTCATTTTAATTTATTGTTGAAGGTAAAAAAAATAAATAAAATCGGTCTAAAACACCAGATAATTATGGTAAATATTAATAATAATATTTCAGTGTTGTCCCTTCAGTTCAGGGGCCCAGACCAGTTCTACAGGGACACTGGCAAACTGTCATAGAAACATGCAAATGGTTTTCTGCAAAACTACATTTCTCAAGTGTTTAATAAAATATCTCTGTCGCTGCAGATTTGTTCTGTGGGACATGTTCAAATTAAATGGATCAGGTGTCTCCAACTTTGATGATAGGAAATTATTCCTTGTCTTATTTCTCCCAAACATCTAGTTTTCATAGTGTCTGATGGTTGCTATGGAGACCTGATGACTCCAGGATGTTCCTCGTAGCTCCTGTTCATTTACAGAGACCTGGAGATGTGTTGACCTGCTACACCATCCTCCTCAGTGTGTGATGTTGAGAAAAACTCATCCAGTATCATCTCTCACACAGTCAGTTGTAAATGTACAGTCCGAGCAGTAATGAATTGGTTTCAATTTTAGACCAGACTTTTCAATCTTCTCTTGCATCCACTTCCTTTTGAACATCAACACATCTGCCTTAGGAAAATACTCTCTTGTCTGTCTTTTGTTTGAGAACTGGCTTAAAGAAACAAGTCTCTGTGTCTTATAACATTTATAATCCACAAAGCCATGGTTTACTGATTAAAGGCCAACACAGCCTGATCAACTTTAAAATGTGAGGTTACGAGTGAGATTAAAGACAAAACGTATTGTCTTAATTTAGGTTGAGATGTTCACTGTATGAATACATTATAAATAAAAAATCTGAATGAAACTGTACTTCTGGATTAAAATCTTTTGAACATTTTTGCCACAGCTCCAAATTAGTGTGGAGGACACTTTACCTGGTTTTCAGTTAAACTCTACAAGCTAATTTTAGATGAACCGATTAACCCTACAGGCCAGAATCTGCAGGGAAAACCAGGCTGATCCATGAGATGGTAATCAATTAAATTATATTAATGATGGTGTTTTTCTTCCCACAGACCTCCAACAGCCAAGTGTCTCAAATAAGGAGGAAGCTCCTGTCATCCAACAAGTCTGTAGCCTGGCAAGTAGGTCCAGTCAGGACCAGAAAGAAGCAGAACATCAGTGGACTGAAGAGAAACAGATGGAACCAGGAACAAAATGGATTAAAAAAGAAGAGGAGGAACCAGAACATAGACTGCTCAAACATGAGGAAGTAAAATATCCACAAATATACATAAGAAAAGAGGAGCTAGATTTTTCAGTGCTTCAACATGAACAACAGCCACCAGAACATTTACCAACTGGACAGGACCAGAAGGACCTCTGCAGCAGTCAGGAGGGAGAGCAGCTTGTCAAGAAGCAGTTTGTTGCTTTGATTGAGACTTCTACTCTTCAGGGAGATGATATGAGTGAAGAAGAGACAAGAACAGAGCAGCTTTCCCTTCATGTCTCTCCAGTGGTTGAGAGCAAAAATCAGGAAGGAAGCAGCTGCTCTGTGTCAGAGAGTCAGTCTGATACTGGAACAAAGAAAAAACCTTTCAAATGTGACATTTGTGGGATATGTTGTACACAAAAGTGTAACTTGAAAATCCATTACAGAACCCACACTGGAGAGAAACCTTTTGCATGTGAAACATGTGGAAAAGGTTTCTCTCAAATTGGCTCTTTAAATGTCCACAAGAAAATTCATACAGGTGAGAAACCTTTTTCATGCCAGTCATGCGGAAAAAGTTTCTCTCATGTTAGTAATTTAAATGTCCACAAGAGAATTCACACAGGTGAGAAACCTTTTTCATGCCAGTCATGCGGAAAAAGTTTCTGTCAAATGAATAGTTTAAATCGTCACAAGACAATACATACAGGTGAGAAGCTTTTTCATGCCAGTCTTGTGAAAAAAGCTAATATCAAAGGCATAATTTGATCATTCCCATGAAAACCCATACAGGTCAGGGGCCGTTTTGAAGCCAAACCTGTTATCCATCCGTCCATTTACTTCAGCTTGTCCGGGGTCAGGTCGCGGGGGTCGCAGCTTAGCTTAAGAAGGGAGGCCTAGACTTCCCTCTCACAAGCCACTTGTTCCAGCTCCTCTGGAGAATACAAGTACAACACAAAGCGATATTAAATATAGATATTTTAACTATTGGAATAATCGTTTATCTGCTTTGTGATTTTTTTTTTTAACTTAATTTGTATATTTTGTTTTTTTTAAATATCAC
>NW_006800524.1:51711-66196 GCF_000485575.1 Poecilia formosa
CTACGAGGAAGAGCTCGATGCTCAGCGCAGGATGATGGGGATCGACTGGAAACCACAAATTAAGCTACACAGAGTCGGTTCGGAGCTGCAGAGACAAAGTTCTGGTAGGTCTGGATAAAGGTGCTGATGTTTTCACAGCAGACGGAGATCCGTCAGCGGCGATAGTTGCTGCAGCTCCAGCTGCTGCTGAACAGGAACTGATTTAGCTGCTAGCTCTGATGCTACAGAGGCTAGCACAAAGGTGTTTATGAGTCATTCGTAAATATCTCCAGTTATTAGTGCTGGAAATTTGGAATACAACGTGTAAATTCTTCATTTCTAATCTCATACTTGATTTTGTAAATGAGAGCAGTGGATAGTATTATGGAGGAGACGCAGGATGAGCTGTTTTTTTTCCAAGGACATGGAACAAAGGAATGAGACAAATAAGGGCAATATTGTTTATTAAGTGAGCCACAGAGCCACTTGCAGGTCTGGAGCTGCAGGTTGCACAGCGCTGAAATAGCAGAGCAAAGCTGTGATCCTGTCTCTCTTCAGCTGAAGCTCAAGTGCTACATCTTTATTTTAATTTATTGTTGAAGGTTGAATAAATTGTTGAATAAATAAAATCGGCGCAAATCGTGACACCGCACCTACTAATGGCACTTCCGGTGGCAGGTGTCGTTACGCGCCGCGAGTGCCACTGTTTGCGGGACTAGCTGCCAGTGTTGCCATTGACTTCGGCTGACCTCGGCACGTCGTACTGGCACTTCCTCTGACACCTGCCATTATGCCATTGTTTTCGGGGCTAGCCGTAAGTGTTGCCACTGGCTTCGGCAAATGGACTACGTATCCCATGATTTTTTATTACTAGTCGAAGAAGAACTTGAAGACAGACGAAGAAGTCTGTGTAATTAATCCCCTGCCAACTTCAGCTGTCACTGGCCTACAGGGTGAGAGTAATTTCTGTTTAGCTGACAGTTCTGCCATGTTGTAGTTCTGACATTCTGCTCAGGCCTCTGTTTTAACTGAGTCTCAGCCATAGATAGAACTACAGTTATGGCATGTTTGCAGTCCTAAGCAGCTGCTTAGGACTGCAAACATGCCATGTGCCATGTGCTCTGTTGCTATGGTAATTAATTGATCCCCTGCAGCTGTGACAGCCAAAGTGTGGGAAAATTCTGTTCAAAACAGCCAGTTTTTTAACCAAAAAAGCCCTTCGAACAACTCATTCCCATTCGGGAACCGTGACACGTATTCGAAAACCGTTTGAAGCGTATTAGAGGGCTATTTGTCTTCTCCGATATTCCCGCATTTCATACCTCTACCTTGCTCACAGTATTAACAGCGATGAGAGATAGATGATGTGTGCTCAGGCCTGACATTTTTCAGAAATATATGGAAAAACATAGGTCTGAGCATGGCTTTATCCTGTCGCGCCACATCGGTCGAAAGCACCTGGAGAGAAGACCGTAAGCCCTAGGGACATTTTGAAAGCATTTTACCGGAGCAGGGATGCGTATCTATGTCCTGACCGACTTTTAGGCCAATCGGGCGATATTTCTGGCCGTGAGGGCGAGTTAGAAATTATTTTGGGGTTAGAAATCCACTCTCTCCCACACTCTAGCGGAGTGAGAGCAACACACTAACTTTTCGAAAAATCGAAAACTTTAGGTTGCTTGGAGACAAGTTACGGACAATCCGTAATTCATATCAATGTACCGTCTTCACTTTAGATAAGAAGACGGGCGTATCTACAAACTGAAGTTTGAATGGCATTTCTACATGAATTTATGATGACACAGTGATTGCTCAAAAATAGGGTATTTTTAGGATCTCACTCCACTGAAATGAATGGGGCTTTTGGGGGGCTTTTTACCCAATTTGTGTTGCCGTGGTAACTCCGAATCCCACCAGAAATAATAGCTCCCCTCCCGTGATCGAGCCGCAATTATATACCGCATTTACGGTGACTGAAGAAAAACTAGAAAATTCCTGCAGAAATTTTAAGGGGCCTGCCAAAGTGTGCCCATCACTTTAGTCCCAGCGTTTTAGATTTGTCCTGATAAATAGATCCATGCTGGTCTAACATACATATCTTAAAGTATTGTCAAATATATCATAGGGATATACATGAACTGACAAACAATTGTAATGCAATGGCTAAATCCCATGTCAGTAAAGTTGGGTCCGAGACCGACGACTATAAGCTTCGCATATTTTGTTCTCACTCATGGTTCAAACTTTAAAAACATGAAGAAAGTTGGTAATTCTTTATTTCTAAAAAAAAAAAATTAAATTTCATACTAAGGATTTTAATTTACACTCAAATATTCAGAGAAGTAATAATTTTATGTAAGCAAAACATGAATAGTCACAGGAAATATGTATTCTTCCCACAATGCATTGTGAGATCTGATTCAGCGCTGTGGGAATACTCACTGCCTCTGTCTAGGACCTGTTGCTATGGTAATTAATTATCTGCACCTGGGCTGGCTCTCTCTGTCAGACAGGATGCTGGTTTCTATACTTGTGAGACACCCAGCGTCGGTCTCCAGGACCCTGACAAAAAACCATAATCCCCAGGAAAATTTTGAAAACATTTTACGGGAGCAGGCATGTGTATCTATGTCATGACCAACTTTGAGATCAATAGGCCTGTATTTGTGCCTGTGAGAGGGAGTTAAAAAAAGTTTTGGAGTCAGACCTCCACTGTGCTGTGTGTGTGTTTCAGAGAGAAGTGTTAGTGATTCTGTGAGACACTCAGCCTAAATTTTTCTCGTTTTTCTCAATTTATGTCGTCATTTTATCTCAGAATCCCACTAAAAGTAATAGCTCCCTTCTCGGCATCGAGCCGCATGATTTGATACCACTTTTGTGGGGGTACACGCAGTGGTACGAGCTGCATTAACGGTGACGGAAGAAAGATAAATAATCTATAATAATAAAGAGACATTCTATTGGGTGTAGAACAATAGGTGCCTGCCATGCAATGCATGGAGGCAGTGACTGCTCTCCCTATGCATTGCTATGGGCAAGCCCCAATCATAATAATTTAGTGTTATCCCTTCAGTTCAGGGGCCCAGAGCAGTTCTACAGGGACACTGGAAAACTGTCAAAGTAGAAACATGCAAATGGTTTTCTGCAAATTTACATTTATCACATGTGTTTAATAATTTATCTCTGTCGCTGCAGATTTGTTCTGTGGGACATGTTCAAGTTAAATGGATCAGGTGTCTAACTTTGGTGATAGGAAATGATTCTTTGTGTTATTTCTCACAAACATCCAGTTTTCATGAATATAGTGTCTGATTATTGCTATGGAGACCTGATAACTCCAGGATGTTCCTCTTAGCTGTTGTTCTCTTACAGAGAGACCTGGAGATGTGTTGTTGGAGATGTGGAACAAAGACCTAAATGGATTAAAAAAAAAGAGGAGGAACCAGAACCTACACTTTTCAAACATGAAGAAATAGAATATCCACTAATGCACATGAGAAAAGAGTAGCTAGATTCAGACCAGAATCTGCAGGGAAAACCAGGCTGATCCATGAGATAGTCATCAATTAAGTTGTATTAATGATGTCATCTTTTTTCCACAGACCTCCAACAGCCAAGTGTCTCCAATGAGGAGGAAGCTCCTGTCATCCAACAAGTCTGGAGCCTGGCAAGTAGGTCCAGTCAGGACCAGAAAAAAGCAGAACCTCAGTGGACTGAAGAGGAACAGATGGGACCAGAACCAAAATGGATTAAAAAAGAAGAGGAGGAGCCAGAACCTACCCTGTTTAAACATGAGGAAATAGAATATCCACTAACATATGTAAGAAAAGAGGAGCTAGATTCTTCAGTGCTTCAACATGAACAGCAGCCACCAGAACATTTACCAACTGGACAGGACCAGAAGGACCTCTGCAGCAGTCAGGAGGGAGAGCAGCTTGTCCAGAAGCAGTTTGTTGCTTTGACTGAGACTTCTACTCTTCAGGAAGATGATATGAGTGAAGAAGAGACAAGAACAGAGCAGCTTTCCCTTCATGTCTGTGCAGTGAATGAGAGCAAAGATCAGGAAAGAAGCAGCTGCTCTGTGTCAGAGAGTCAGTCTGATACTGGAACAAAGAAAAAACCTTTCAAATGTGACATTTGTGGGAAATGTTACACACAACAGTATAACTTGAAAATCCATTACAGAACCCACACTGGTGAGAGACCTTTTTCATGTGAAACATGCGGGAAAAGTTTTTTCTTAATGAGAAATTTAAATCGTCACAAGAGAATTCATACAGGAGAGAGGCCTTTTTCATGCCAATCATGCGGAAAAAGTTTTTCTGAAATGAGTAATTTAAATCGTCACAAGAAAATTCATACAGGAGAGAAGCCTTTTTCATGCAAGTTATGCGGAAAGAGTTTCTCTCAATTTAGATCTTTAAATTACCATAACATTATTCATGCAGGTGAGAGGCCTTTTTCATGCAAAGTATGTGGAAAAAGTTTCTGTGTAATGATGGCTTTAAATCGTCACAAGAGAATTCATACAGGAGAGAAACCTTTTTCTTGTGAATCATTGCAGACAGAGGTTCTCACGAATTAGTACTTAAAATCATCACAGGAAAATTCATACAGCTGAGAAGCCTTTTTCATGCCACTCTTGTGAAAAAAGCTATCGAAAGGATAATTTGAGCATTAATTTGAAAAGTCAGATCGGAGGCCTTGCCTTAAAATACCTTGCCGCTGAAATAAGTAAATAAAAATTTGATTGATTGATTGAAGCCAAACCTGTGGAAAGATGTTCTTTAGAGGCCACATGGGTGAGATAGATGGTTGACATGAAATATGGGGTAAAAAGTGTTATTACATGCTGGTAAACTGGATTTCCAAATAAAAGACACAAAAGTGAAAATTAGTCATTTGCCTCACACAGAGTTACTATAATAAATATTTAACCATTTCTTGGATTGTTTCCACTTTGCAAAACATTTTTTTTTATTGCAGAGTATATCTGTGAAATTAAAGATATTCAACTGGTTTTGAAGTTGAAATGTTATGGTGCTATGCCACTTGACATGCTACTAGCTGATATTTGCAAAGGAGCCAATCCTAAAGCGGCATTCATTTTCTCTTTCTGCTAATTGGCTGTACCCTGCATAGCAGACTTGGAAAACATCTGATGTTAAGCTTCTGCCGTTGTGCCAAGATGATTTCTACTCATATTTGTTGTTTGAATTGTTAAAATAGACTTTGTTTTTTACACCATTTTAGTTTCTCAAGTACTCTCGGGTATTAAAGAATGATGGGATTATGACCTAAAACCTTCAGGGTAGTAGCTCTCAAGGACTTGGTGAAGGAGAACCGGCCTAGTCAAAGGCCAGACTTCAACCTTACTGTGGAGAAACAGATTTTTGTAAATCTAGATGATCTGCTGCAGGGTTATAACAAAAACTTAGTGAACATTGTTCCACAAACATGATGTTGAAGCCTTACAGTTACATTTGTTGACTTCTGTATTTTGTATTTTTTTGTTTTAAATCAGTTTAATTTTATGTGAATTTTAATCACAGTTTCAGTTTTGAGGTATGACCACCAACTTCTGTTTCCTCCACTTCCTTCCCTCACTGCAGGGGTCAGGCTGATTGTAATACTTTAAATGCACTGTGGTTCTACTGGTACATTTTTCTTGTTTTAATTAGATTTTAAGTTATTTTTCAGTATCCCACTTCCTTTTATCATATTTCATTAATTTGATCCCCAGTTTATCACTAGATGTCTTTTCCATCCTTAGCTAAATTCCATGTCAGTAGTTGAAGAAAAGTTATTTTTCAGATAATTCAGTTTGGCTGTTTTGTTAATAAACTCTCAGGCTTGATTGGAAACAAATGTGTCTGATCATTCCTTTTTGCTTGAAGAGTTTCTTCTGTCGGTACTTTGAATTAATTCCTTCAGAGATAACTTTCAGGTTCGACTTTTGATTCCAGAGATACTGGAATTCATTCTGCGATTCAACAAAATAAACTCATTTCATTAGCTAAAAAATAAAATATATATATTTTTTAATTATAGTTAATACTGATACTAATTTTGATGCTACTCTGCTGATTCTCAGCGATGACTTGATGCCCAACCAACTGCAGAGCTTAATGTGAGACTCAAACAGGCATTTTTTATTGTTTTGTATAAAATTTCAAGACAGTAAATTCCTTGTATGATCAAATATATTATTGATCAATATCTAGAGGGGCTAAGCTTCCCTAAAACAGACAATGACAGATGCTTACTGCAACTAGATTGACTCTGTGGACTGATGCTGCTCCCTTGTATGGAGGACCAAAAGTGACATAATAAATAAAAGACTAAATATATAAATAAAAGAATAAATATATATCCAACATAATAATAAATTAAAGAATCAATATAAAAATAAAAGTAGAAATATACAAATAAAAGAATCAATATAAAAATAAAAGTAGAAATGTACAAATAAAAGAATCAATATAAAAATAAAAGTAAAAATACACTGCTCAAAAAAATAAAGGGAACACTCAACACATCCTAGATCTGAATGAATGAAATATTCTCATTGAATACTTTGTTCTGTACAAAGTTGAATGTGCTGACAACAAAATCACACAAAAATCATCAATGGAAATCAAATTTATTAACCAATGGAGGCCTGGATTTGGAGCCACACACAAAATTAAAGTGAAATGTTCCCTTTATTTTTTTGAGCAGTATATATAAGTAAAAGAATAAATATACATTTTGATAAGAAATAAAAGCATAAATATATATTTCCATTTGCTGTATTTATTTCTGTATTGTTTTCTGTATTTATTTCTGTATTATTTCCTCGCTGTATTTCTGCTTCGTCGATATGTAAATGAGGTGGGCAGCAGCCTTCTACGTCCAGCTCTCTATTGGTCAATATACAGGAAAGAGAACGATCCGTGTGCAGATCGATTGTGAATGCCTGCGCTGCTTCGGAGAGAGCCTTATAGACCCATAGACATAATATAAGAATTACTATTGCTAGCCTAGCATATCAACTAACTGCTAGAAAAAAAAAAAAACACGTACCTTCGTAGTCAAACTGGTATCGATCAGCGAGGAATTTGTCCAGTTTAGATTATGTATAGATAGTGGATGTTAGGATGTTAAACGTTTTAATGTCTATGGTTAAACGGATGTTGTTTGACGTCTTGTGAAAAGGGTCTATAAGGCTCTCTCCAAAGAGGACCACAGCGCAGGCATTCACAATCGATCTGCACACGGATCGTTCGCTTTCCTGTTTATTGACCAATAGAGAGCTGGACGTAGAAGGCTGCTGCCCACCTCATTTATATATCGACGAAGCAGAAATACAGCGAGGAAATAATACAGAAATAAATACAGAAAACAATACAGAAATAAATACAGAAATAAATACAGAAAACAATACAGAAATAAATAGAGCAAATGGAAATATATATTTATTCGTTTAATTATATATTCTACTTTTATTTTTATATTGATTCTTTAATTTATTATGTTGGATATATATTTATTCTTTTATTTATATATTTATTCTTTTATTTATTTATGTCCGATATATATTTATTCTTTTATTTATATATTTATTCTTTTATTTATTATTATGTCAGTTTTGGTCCTCCATACCCTTGTGGCACGATTTGCTATTAAACCAGCAGTAAGTTTCTGTTTCCAGAAAACACAAAGTTACGTCATCCAGATGAAAAATGCATGTGTTACAAAAAACTGAAGTTTGTCAGGAGTGTCTCATTTGATGCTAGAGAAGAGATCTCTGGTTTCACCTTCATTTACAAAAGAGAAACATTTCAGTACAGTGAAGTTTGAAAAATCTCTTGAATTTCTGTGATGTATGAGGAGACAATTTTCAAGCTGGAAAAAGTTTACAACTTCTCCCTCTTCTTCCTGCTCAAACATGCGTTGAAGCTGGGTGGAACCAACAGCTGCTGAAGGTGAAAGCTGATTGGCTGCAGCCCCTCTGCAATGAGACATGAGTCATAGATCAGAGCTCCACCCTAGTTTTGGTTTCAGGAAATGAAACTCACACTCACTGTGTCTGAGAGCAGAAATGGCGCAGAATCAGATGGACCGAGAAACTTTCTCCTGTTCGATCTGTCTGGATCTACTGAAGGATCCGGTGACGATTCCCTGTGGACACAGCTACTGTATGAACTGTATTAAAAGCTTCTGGGGTGAAGGTGAGCAGAAGAAAAGCTACCACTGCCCTCAGTGCAGGCACTCCTTCACACAAAAGCCTTTTCTGCAGAAGAGCACCATGCTAGCAGCTTTAGTGGAGCAGCTGCAGAAGACCGGACTCCAAGCTGCTCCTGCTGATCTCTGCTCTACTGGACATGAAGATGTGGCCTGTGATTTCTGCACTGAGAGGAAACTGAAAGCCATCAAGTCCTGTTTAGTCTGTCTGGCCTCTTACTGTGAGAAACACCTTCAGGCTCATTATGATGAGCCTCAATTAAGGAATCACAGGCTGGTGGAGCCGTCCAAGAACCTCCAGGAGAACATCTGCTCTAAGCATGATGAGGTGATGAAGTTGTTCTGCCGCACTGATCAGAAGTGTATCTGTTATCTCTGCTCTGTGGATGAACATAAAGGTCATGACACAGTGTCAGCTGCAGCAGAAAGAGCTGAGAGGCAGATAGAGCTGGAGGAGAGACGAGGAAACATCCAGCAGAGAATCCAGGACAGAGAGAAAGATGTGAAGCTGCTTCAACAGGAGGTGGAGGCCATCAATCACTCTGCTGATAAAACAGTGGAGGACAGTGAGAAGATCTTCACTGAGCTGATCCGTCTCCTCCAGAAAAGAAGCTCTGATGTTAAGCAGCAGATCAGATCACAGCAGGAAACTGAAGTGAGTCGAGTCAAAGATGTTCAGGAGAAGCTGGAGCAGGAGATCACTGAGCTGAAGAGGAAAGACGCTGAGCTGGAGCAGCTCTCACACACAGAGGATCACAACCAGTTTCTCCTCAACTACCCCTCACTGCCAGCACCCAGGGAGTCGACACACTCATCCAGCATCAACATCCGTCCTCTGAGACACTTTGAGGACGTGACAGCAGCTGTGTCAGAGCTCAGAGATGAACTACAGGACGTCCTGAGAGACTCATGGACAAACATCTCACTGATGGTCAGTGAGGTGGGCGTTTTACTGTCAGAACCAGAACCAGAGCCAAAGAGCAGAGCTGGATTCTTGAATTATTTATGTAAAATCACTCTGGATTCAGATACAGCTCACAATAAGCTGATACTATCAGAGGGGAACAGGAAGGTGACTTGGATGGATCAACCTCAGCCTTGTTCTAATCACCCAGAGAGATTCACCGTTTATCATCAGGTTCTGAGTAGAGAGAGTCTGACTGGACGTCGTTACTGGGAGGTGGAGTGGAGAGGGACAGTTTATGTAGCAGTCACATACAAGAATATCAGCAGAGCAGGTCATGGGAATAACTGTAAATTTGGAGGTAATGACAAATCTTGGGCATTAAATTGTTCCCAGGATGGTTATAAATTTGGTCACAATAATGACTGGACCTCCATCTCAGGTCCAGTTTCCTCCAGAGTCGGAGTGTACCTGGACCACAGCATAGGTGAGCTGTTCTTCTACAGAGTCTCTGAATCCATGACTCTGATCCACAGAGTCCAGACCAGATTCACTCAGCCGCTACATGCTGGAGTTTTGGTTGTGGGTTCAGCAGAGTTCTGTAAATCCTAATAGACAGAATCCACTGAAGCTTCAGTATATTTGATTCAGATTCTAATCCTCCAACATATTTTTTTTTTTGTTGAACTCCTCTGAACTCCTCAGAAACCTTAATTCAGACATGTCTCGATTTTGTTTTATATGACATTCCTGTTCTGATTAATTTGTTCATTTTTCAACACGATTCTCTAAAACGTGTGATCAGCACATCAACATTTGCTGTTTTTCATTTCTCAATGCTTTTAGCTGCAAAGACTGAATTCAGAAACAAAATGGCAGGCTAAATAAGTTACTTCAATCATGTTCTTGTTTGAACACATTTAGTTGAGTCTTAACACAAACAAGAGAACAGATATTGTCTTTTTGTGGATCTAAGCTGATTTCATGTCTGAGTGATGTTTACAAGGAGAAGCCTCAGACAGAAACTGTCATTTTGCTTCACTGCTTTGGTCTGTTGGTGATGCGCTGCTGCCCTCTACAGGAAGATTTTGTTGTTACATGTCATGGAGTTTAAGGATAGTTTATTATTAGTTATATAAAATTAATTAGTATTTAATCACTATTGATAATTTTTTGTTTGAATATTCATGAATTTGTTATTTTTGTGTATCCTGTAAAGATAAAAGTGAATGTCACAAATAAGGTTGAAAATATTACAAAGCACCTGAAAAATATTTTTATTTAAAACTTAAGTTTCACAGAATCTGTAATACAGATGGAAAATTATATGAATTTAGGCATTCAATTGAATTATGCATTACAGATTTTTACTGTAAATTTTATGTTTTTTCTTTTTTTGTTTGAAAAAAAAAAAAACATTTCCGGTATCAATAAAATATATTTTGAAGAGGGTTCTAATGTATTGATTTTACTGATTTACTCTTTCAAAATTATTTTGTCTTTTTTGGTATCTTACTTGTTTTAGTGCATTTCTTACAAAAACATTTTTTAGACGGATGTGGTTGCAGCATTTTTACCACTGGACTGCTGGCAAACTCAGTGGGCATCAAGAATTGGGAAACAACTCGCATCTCCCCAATCACATTTTCTCTCCCATAGTGTGGAATTTTGTTAAAAATGTACTTTCTTTATGTGGGAAGGGGTTCCTTATTAACTAAATGTCTTTAAATTGAAGATTTGTTTTTCTGTGTGAAATTGTGCTGCTGGAATAAAATCTGGATTTATTTTGAACCTGATGAACAAGGGCTCCCAGTTGGTGTGAAGGATAAGTTACCCTGCAAACTTCTCCTTCTTTTCCAATAAAAACATTTTAGACATGCCATGCTTATTGTTCGGATCTCCAGGAAGAACCAGGCTGGTTCATGAGCCAGTCATCAATTAAATTATATTAATGATGACTTCCTTTGTTTCCAACAGACATGTCTCCATTAAGGAGAAAATTTCTGCCATTCTGCAGGTTTGTAATCGGGGAAGGAGAGCATTAGTGGATAATGATAGAGGTGGAACCAGAACCTAAAAGGACTAAGGAAGAAGAGGACCAGAAAGTCCAAGTGATTGAAGAATAAAAGGAAAAGCCAGAACATTTACCAACTGGACAGGACCAGAAGGATCTCTCCAGTAGTCAGGAGGGAGAGCAGCTTGTCCAGAAGCATTTTGCTGCTTTGATGGAGACTTCTGCTCTTCAGAAAGGTGATTTCAGAGTAGAAGAGCTGAGCATCTTTCCTTTCAAATTTCTCTTGTAGTCCAGAGAAAATATCAGGAAGGAAGCAGCTCCACTGTGTCAGTCAGTCCTGTTTAACACAAAGAAACGGTCTTTCCAATGTGACATTTGTGAAAAATGCTTTACTAATAGCTGTATCTTGAAAGTGCATTACCGAACACACACTGGGGAGAAGCATGTTGTCAAACATGTAGGAAAGGTTTTTCTCAGTGTTGTGATATAAAGGTATATTGGAGAATTCACACACTGACCCTGTACAAAATCTGTGTTTTGTACATTAAAGGTTAGGTGAAAGGCCCTTTTTCTTGTAACACATGTGGAAAATATTTTCTCCATGAAGGAAGTTCAGGGTTCCTTTGATCGACCTGATCTCTAGCCATCTCTCCTTGACAGGAGGCTCAGATGAAATGTATGTGGCTATGTGTTTTATGTTTGTGTAGATATTTACTGCCCATGTGAAGTTAGTATGTCATCTCTATCTTTACTTCCCTCCATCCTCTCATCAGCAGAAGCAAATGTGTCCAAACCTCAAATAATTGAATTGGAAAGAACATTGGGCCAGAGTTTCTCCACAGGGTCAGTTTTCTGTCTGACTTTATTAAACTCTCAGTCTAGCAGTGAGAGTCTAATAAAGTTAGACAGAAAACTGCTACTGAGAATTATTGTTCTTAAAGAGGCTTATAAAAGCTTTTGCACACAAAATCTGTGTGTTTTTGTGCATTTAAGGTGAGATTTAAGTAACTGATGACCCTGGATAACTTCGGCTTATTATGTCTGATAAAACAATTGAAAAAGGCTGTTCTTTCTCTTTCCCATCACTGAATGACCTGTCTCATTAAATTACATGGTGTTTGTATGTACTCAGTGTTGAGACTTTATGACGTTATAGTTAGGACTCTATAGTTTATGTGGAGTTTGCAGAAAGATAATTTAGCCAGAGTAAAATATGCAAAGACACAAAAGAACAGAGGTGGTATAAGTTATCAGACTAAAATGACCCAACTACAGTGTTGTATTTTATTTCCTTTGAATAAATAAATGTGAAGCTAAACCAGTGGTTCCCAAACTTTTTCTCCTGGACCCCCCCTATTTCTGCCCCATTTTGGATTACAAATAGCTGTCTGGTTGAATGACGTTTGTGAAGGGAAGGGGTGAGAGGCTTCTTTGGGTGCGTTCACACTGCAGCCTGAAGTGACCCAATTCTGATTTTTTTTGGCGTAATGTGACCTGTATCCGACTTTTTCACGGCAGTGTGAACAGCACAGGTCGGATTCTTTTTCGACTGTGACCCATATCCGATACGTATCCGATTCAAATGCGACCTAACGTTCAGGTCGCCTTCATCCGAACTGAACGTCACTGATTCTCAACAAATCTCACTATTCTGCGTCCTGATACGCGCAAGTGGGAAGAAAAACAACAACCATGACGGAATATATGAGGATTAAGTTGTTAATATGCTGCTCCGGTTGGACAACAACTTCAAATATGTAAGCTAAGCTCCACCGTTAGCCTCCATATTTACTTCCACAAACACTGAGCACTTCTTCTTTTTATGGCATTTGACAGAACACTGAGAACGCTGATGCTATTGCGCCCTCTAGTGCGCATGCGGGACACTTTCAGGTCGTTTGCCCGTTCAGACTGCAGGTCGCATTTACTGACAGTGCGAACAGCCCCGGCAAAAAAATCGGAATTGGGTCACTTAAGGCTGCAGTGTGAACGCACCCTAAGAATGAGCAGGGTGCTGGGAAAATCTATTTCTTTTGGGGGCAAAATGAATGTACATAGCTGGACAACAACATCGGAAACCTACAGGCTACTTGTTAAGCTTAAGGTGCTGTATTGATATTAGCTAGTCATCTTTTAGCTAACATTACCTGCATCCAACAGTTTTACTCAACTCAGTCTGTTAGTTTGGGGGAAAAACTGTAAAAAGTTCTTTGCGTTTTGCTTGTTTGCTGCAGTGATTCTAACACAAACCTACGTAGCTCCACACAGCAGCAGCAGGTCTCCTTCACTGCGGCACAGGTGTAAACCCAGCGCGAGTGTCGTAGCGTTGCGTTTAAAGGCGGCTCGGAAAAACAGGTTACCACATCTTAACAACGGATTAAACAGTTTTAACTGTTGATAAAAGTGACAGAGGACACAGATATGGGAAGTGTGGAAGCCCCTACTGTATCAAATTGACAGAGGAACAACAGAGAGTTGGCCATTCTAAGACCAGAACCAGAACCTCAACCAGATAAAAACTCGGTTGGTTTCAGGAAATAAACTGTTGGACTATTATTGAATAATTACATTTCATTAATAGGTTTGATGCTTTTTCTAAAGTTCATGTCAACATTGATTCCTTGTAAAGTTAAAAATATTACTGGTCAACATTTAGAGGAGCTAAACCTCCTTAAAGTAGACATGATGACGTCGATTCTTTGTGCACATTTTAAGTAGATTGACTCTGTGAACTGATGCTGCCCTCTTGTGGCCTGAATTAGTATTAAACCAGCAGTGAGTTTCTCTTTCCAAGAAATCCCAAAGCCAGATTAAAAATAAAAAAAAAACGTTACAAAAAGCTGAAGTTTATCATGAATGTCTCATGTGATGCTGGAGAGGATCATATATTTAGTTTCACTATCAAAAATACTTATTTGCAAAAATACTTTTGAAATTTTAAGAAGCATCAACAGAAAAAGAAAACTGAGCTACCTTTGGAAAAATAATGAAATGATGACAAGAAGTTTCAAAGAGGAAAAAGTCAATATTTAACAAACTATGTCTTGTAAATGAGGAGAAAAACGTCATATTTACAGCTTTGCTTTTTATTCTGCAGGCTGAAAAAACTTTATAACCCTCCCATATCTTCCTGCTCTGAATCACCCTTGAATATTGGAGGAACAAACAGCTGATGAAGGTGAAAGGTGATTGGCTGCAGCTTCTCTGCAGTAACACACCAGTCATAGATCAGAGTTCAACCCCGTTTCTGTTTTTAGAAACTCCCATAGACACTGACTGAGAGCAGAAATGGCGCAGAATCAGATGGACCGGGAAACCCTCTCCTGTTTGATCTGCCTGGATCTACTGAAGGATCCGGTGAC
>NW_006800524.1:67166-68465 GCF_000485575.1 Poecilia formosa
TCAGAACCAGAACCAAAGACCAGAGCTGATTTCTTAAAATATTCATGTCAAATCACTCTGGATCCAAACACGGCTCACACAAAACTGGTTCTATCAGAGGGGAACAGGAAGGTGACAAGAATGGGTCACTATCAGTCTTATTCTAGTCATCCAGACAGATTCACGCATTGGCGCCAGGTTCTGAGCAGAGAGAGTCTGACTGGACGTTGTTACTGGGAAGTGGAGTGGAGCGGCAATGTTTATGTTGCAGTCACATATAAGAATATCAACAGAGCAGGAGGCGGGACTGAATGTATATATGGATGTAATGACAAATCCTGGGCTTTACATTGTAACAGTTCCAGATTTCGTCACAACAACATCTTGTCCTCCATCTCAGGTCCAGTTTCCTCCAGAGTCGGAGTGTACCTGGACCACAAAGCAGGTACTCTGTCCTTCTACAGCATCTCTGAATACATGACTCTGATCCACAGAGTCCAGACCAGATTCACTCAGCCGCTACACGCTGGAGTTTCTGTTGGAGGTTCTGCTGAGTTCTGTAAACTAAAATAGATGGAATCTTCCTCTAAGGGTTTAGTGAATTTTTTTTAATGGGTTTTCTTGATAACTATTTTATGTCTAATCTGCTCAGACAATAGTCAGAGATTGTCAGCACTTGTGTGACTTTATGATCTTGTTTGAACACATTTTGCTTCATGTTGCTTCGCTGTTTATGTATAGTGAGACACATCTAATTAAAGTTTGAAACGTTCTTCTGAGATGCATCAACAAAACCTAAATTAACTTTGAGAAAATAATAAAATGGAGACAAAAAGTTTCACAGAGGAGCGTTAGTAAATATTCAACAAACTTTCTTGTAAATGAGGACACAAAGGCTACATTTACAGCTTTGCTGCTTGTTCTTCAGGCTGGAAAAATTTGATAACCCAAGCTCTTCTTCCTGCTCTTAAACAAACCTTGAAGCTGTGAGGAACCAACAGCTGCTGAAGGTGGAAGCTGATTGGCTGCAGCCTCTGCACTGAGATATGAGTCATTTATCAGAGCTCAACCCTGTTTATGTTTTCAGGAAATGAAACTTAAACAGTCACTGTGTCTGACAGGAGAAGTGGAGCAGAATTAGTTTGATTTGTCTGAAGCGCTGGTGACTATTCATTGTGAACACAGTTACTGAACTGCATTAAAACCCACTGGGATCAACAAATTCAGGAAGTTTAGTCTGCCGTCGACAACAGTCCTTAGTTCAGAAAAAAAACTTCTGTGTCGAGGTCTTACCTGGAGAGGAACACCATGTTGGGAGCA
>NW_006800524.1:69341-71203 GCF_000485575.1 Poecilia formosa
CTGCCAGCACTCAGGGAGTCCACACACTCATCCAGCATGAACAGCCGTCCTCTGAGACACTTTGAGGACGTGACAGCAGCTGTGTCAGAGCTCAGAGAGAAACTACAGGACGTCCTGAGAGACTCATGGACAAACATCTCACTGAAAATCACTGAGGTGGGCGTTTTACTGCCAGAACCAGAACCAAAGACCAGAGCTGATTTCTTAAAGTTTTCATGTAAAATCACTCTGGATCCAAACACGGCACAAATGCGAGTGTTACTGTCAGAGAGGAAAAGCAAGGTGACATGGATGGATCAACTTCAGTCTTATTCCAGTCATCCAGACAGATTCACTGATTATTGGCAGGTTCTGAGTAGAGAGAGTCTGACTGGACGGTGTTACTGGGAGGTGCAGTGGAGAGGGTTACAGGTTCTTATAGCAGTTATATACAAGGATATCAGCAGAGGAGGGGATGAATCTTCATTTGGTAGTAATGAGAAATCCTGGGCATTAGAATGTTGCAAATATGGTTATGAATTTGGTCATAACAGCCTCTGGACCTCCATCCGAGGTCCGAGGTCCTCCAGAGTCGGAGTGTACCTGGACCACAGAGCAGGTGTTCTGTCCTTCTACAGAGTCTCTAAAACCATGACTCTGATTCACAGAGTCCAGAACAGATTCACTCAGCCGCTACACGCTGGGGTTTATGTATCATTGGAGTCTACTGTTAAATTCTTTAAACCCAAATAGAGAAAATCAGATTCATCCTCCTGCAGATTTAGTTCTGATTATTGTTATTTTATGTCTAAACTGTTCAGAAATCATTAGTCTGTGTTGATTGTTTTTCTTCAATTATGATATTCTAGTTTTGTTGAATTTGTTCATTTTTCAACATTCATCTCTAAAACATTTGATCTGCACAATAATATCTGCTGTCTTATCTCCTTGTTGCTTTTAGCTGCATAGACTGTGAATTTGGTTATGACAAATGATTCCTCATGTTGAAAAAGTGACACTGGTGCTTCAACCACATTCTTGTTTGAACACGTTTTGTTGAATCCTGACACAAACGACACATATTGTCTCATTGTGGATCTAAGCTGATTTCATGTCAGTGGTTTTCAGGTGAAACTTCAGAATAAAGCTTTCATTATGCCTCACCGTTTAGCTGCTAGTGATGGGACGCTGCCCCCTACAGGAAGGTTGTGTTTTTACGCCACATGGACTCCAGGGATTGTTTATCATTGCTTAATTTTTATTAATTGGATAAAATTAATGTGTTTAATCCCTGAAAATAAAATTGTTTATTTCTGTATTTATGTGTTTTGTGTCCTGTAGATATTAAGTCAGACTTAAAATCTCTTCTGTTCATCTGCTTAGACGTGAAAAGCAGCATTTCACCATCCATCCATACCAAAAGAGATCAATTCAGTTTTATATGTAAATAAAAAAATCTTCCACCATCAGCAGCCACGAAGCAATAAGACTGATTTACATGAAAAACATATAAGTTCTGAAGAATAATTTTATTTTTCAGCAGAACTGAACTATATAGAAATTCATAAAGTAACAGATGAAAAACATATTAGAGATACACTACTATGATTTGTCAGTGTTCAGCTTAATGGTTGTAAATTTCATATCTCAGAATTTAGTGAAATATCTCTACCTTTTATTTATGATCAATTATTTTTTAAATAGTCAACCTTAAAAATTCCCCAAAACTAATTACAGTATTTCAGTAAAAAATGACAAAGCAACTAAACATGATTTTATTTAAATCTTAAAATTTACTGGATACAAAATCTGTAATAAAGGCATAAATATGGACTAAAGCACATGTGTCAAACTCAAGGCCCGCGGGCCACATGTGGCCCGCC
>NW_006800524.1:74501-230706 GCF_000485575.1 Poecilia formosa
AGGGGGGCCAATATGCTGAAATGGCCCTCGGTGAAATTGAGTTTGACACCCCTGGACTAAAGGGTGTTTAGTAGAATTAGGTATAGCAGAGTAAATATAAAACTAATATGTTTGAAGTATATTGTGTTCTTGAAAAATTAAGATTGGAAATATTAAAGACATGGTTTATTTTAAGGGGAATTTACTGCTTTACTTTCTTTTTGTCTTCCAATTTCACAGTTTCCCCCCCCATATTTTTCACAGACAGGTTTATTTAAGTCAGATTTTCTTTTATTCAAATATTTAAATTTTTTCTGCATTTGTTCTTTGACCACAGAACTGCGTTGATTTCATTCTAATTCAGTCTATTTAAACTCTTTATTATTGGAAATACTTGACTATGACTTGTAAAAACATGCAATACTTTGTGTTGTTCCATCTAATAAAATCCCAATAAAACACATTTTTGAAGTTGAAGGTTTTAATAAGTTCAAGGGATTTGAACACTTTTGCACATCAGGAAACAACTCATCCATAGTCAATCTATGACCACAAGTTAAACAGTAAAGAAGAATTTTCCCTTAAAAAATAAAATCTGTAACAGACATTATTTTAAACAAACAAAAACAAGGTGCATAAAGTTTCTGCAGAGACTCGAAAACCTCTGAAGAGAAAACTGCCTAAATAATCAGAAATCTGTTGCTGATCTGATCTACCTTCTGTCTGTCTGCAAGAGGAAAACACGGTTCTAAATTTATACAGAAAAAAACTAAAAGATAACAGGGATTATGTGCAACACCAAACCAGAAAAATTCACAGATGTTTCCTTTAATCTGCCACCTGAAGCAAACATTAGATCTGGAGTTTTGGAGCTAAAAGCAGCAGGAAGCAGCAGAGAAACATGTTAACTTGCAGTAAGCAGGAGCTTCTGTACATTGTTTGTGCTTTCATCAGTGAGTGGTTCAGAGGTTTGCCTTTGTTGCTAACAGTGACGGAAAGTGAGACAGATGCTTTTCAAGCCCCTCAGCCTGGAGAAAGTCTGGTCTGAGGAACCTCAACAATCCTAAGGCTTTGAAGACCGACTCCATAGAGTCACACTAACATCTAAACTAAACTGCTTACATCTGTCGAGACACAAACACGCGCTGTGGGTGAGGTTTCACTGTGTGCTAACAACGTGAAGAAGAAGAAGAAGAAGAAGAAGAGGAGGAGGTTATTTCTCCTGCAGCAGAGCCGGGATGTTGATGTTCCAGCCGATGGCCTGCCTGTCGAAGCCGCAGGTGAACAGGTTGCAGGCAGCGTTGTCCTCACACCAGGCGGAGCAGCAAACCATCCGACGGTGACCCTGAGCAACAACATCCACCAATAATCACCTCTGGCCCAACAACAATCTCTAAAATTCGATCAAAAGTTCCTTCAGACATCACTGGGCTCTGAAGCGTTTTGACAGAAAACCACCAGCTCCAGAGAAATCCTGAAGAGATTTATGAAACCCGAAAGACGGCGCTATATCATGACCAAACATCATGACTGAAGATCAGCATTTCTCAAACTTTTTCAGGCTCAGAACCATTTAACCCGTTTAACAAACACTTGAAACGACCCCCAAAGTAACATCTTGACATCTTTCTTCACCGTAATGAGAAGGGCGGCGCTGTTTTGCAAATAAAACCATGAACACATTGGGAGTGTTTTGACTTATTTACAGATTCTCAAAGTTTGGATTCTAAGCAATGATGTCAAATGGACATCAAGCAACAAGTTGTTCTTTACTACAAGAGTTGTGTGCATTAATAACATCTTAGGGCTGTTTGTAATTCAGAAACATAATAAAAGACAAATAGACTAAGTGGGCAAGACTAATTTCCCCCATCTTGAGATTGAGCTGCATGTTTTGATATAAATTGTGGGGTTGCACCTGAAGACATTGTGTTACAGCTGGTACAAATGCTGCAGCACGATTTTCGGTTTTATCGTCTCTTCACTGGCTTCCTGTTGACTTTTGAATCTGTTTTTAATTTTTTTAATGGTCTTACTATTAAGAAGTGAAAGTTTCTTCATTTATGATGCTGAAGAAAGATGAATATTTTACTCCCCTTGCTTTGTTATGGCAGAACCAAATTACCATGAAAGCAAAAACCTGGTCAGTTTGGACTGTACCAAATATATTTAGTTTAATTTTATTTATCTACTTGTCTGTAAAATCTTTCAACCTTAAAGAAACTAAAAGTCCATCTGGAGTTCACGTCCTGCCGACTGACCTGCCTGTTGCTCCGCGGCAGCCGAGCCAGTCGCACTCCAGACATGTCGAACAGTCGGACCTGCCGATTGTCGTGAGGAAGGGCGATGATCTTCTGGGTCACCGACACGCTGATCCTGACGGGAAACAGGAAGTAGAATAATTATTCCTAACTTCCTGCTGCACTTGTGAAGAACAGATTTAAAGGAGATGTTAGTGATGAAGTTACTGGATGAAAATTTGAGGACAGATTATTTCCCACAGCTGAGCTCAGCGTCCAGAAATGAATAATTCTGACTTTGTGAGTGGATTTGTCTTTATTTGGTGGTAAAATTTATTTTAGGTAGGATTTAATGACGAAACAAAGTAGAATGAATAAAAAGTAACACTGGAACAAGAACTCATCCTTTAAGCTGCAGTTTTCACATTAATTTGAGGCAAAACCCCAAAACAAGTAACCAAATGGACTTCATAAAAAAATCATAAGTTTTATTTTCTCAGGTTTTTCTAAATTGCTTTTGAGGAATGAAGTATTGGTTTTGAGCAAGTGAAACAGGTTTTGCAGTTTTTACCTATTTAAAAATGGACGCATTGTTGTGCAGATGCACCGAACGACTGAGAAAAACTATAAAAACCAAAAACTCTCAGTCTGCGGAACGGTTTCACATTAAGTTACATTATTTTACATTAACAGACTTTAACTGAGTCACTTTGGAAAAAGGGCTGATGCAACAAGCTGAACATGGGATCATTTCTCATGACTTTAGTGCTTTTCTATTTGGGATTTATATGGTTTTCATTTGTTCAAAGCAGTTTAGCTTCAATAGTTCAGGTGAGACGATGCATTTTTTGTCTCCAGCTGTAAAGAAAGAGTTTCTTTTCCTCTCTATGGCGTTTTTGGAGCCACCAATCTGCGTGCACAGTGAGACTGATCTGAGCGCACATATCTATGTACATAAACAATAATTTAAGGTGTGTTTGAATTTCACACCTTCAAAAAGGAAATGAATCTTTCCTAAACTAAAAATGTTACTTTTGTATTAAATCCATTAAATACTTTTAGTTTTAATATGTTATTGTGATTGCCATGATGGTTTTTCGTTAGTCTGATGTTTTGTTGCTGTTTGACGAGCATCGGCAGGTTTGCGGCTCACACACCTGTTGACGGCAGAGTCGGTGCGAATGGTTGCTATGGGCGACCGCATGTTCTTCAGGTCCCACACTTTGACGGTGCGATCGTCACTGCCCGACACCACGTTGTCTCCCACGGTGAAGACAGCAGACGTCACCGTGCTGCAGAGGAACAGCTTTTACACGCTCGTTTTCATTCAGGAAACCTGCAGAATTTTAATTGTTTTCTAGATTTTTCTATGTTTGTTTGCGTCAGACTGACTCTGTGTGTCCCTGGAAGACGTTGACGGAGTGGATGGACGGGTCTCTGAAGTCCCACAACCGGAAGGTGGTGTCTCTGGAGGACGTGACCACCAGGCGCTGGTTGGGGTGGGTGCAGCAGTGGGTCAGCTCCTGATCATGACCTTCACAGACACATTTGTTTCAAAGCTCTGGTGTCCCTTGTCCTACACACTTGAGTTAAATGGTGAAGCTGCGTCACTGGCCTCTACAGAGCTCTGCTAAAGAGCGAACACTGAAGCCAGGTGCTGAAGCACAGAGACATCTAAGGATTGCAGGTGTTTGAGACGTAAAGATGCTTCCTTGAACAGGTCAGGACAGATTTATACAAATCATGTTCATTACTTTTTCTTTCTTTTTGCATAAAAACATTCTTATATAATGAGATTTTAGTCTGCTCAATTCTGCCTATTTCGATCTGTTTTTGTACATCTTGTCACTTTAAATCCACAGAAGCTGCTGCTGGCCATGACCCCAACTCAACATTCATATACCACCAAATTATACAACCGTACATCTTTGAAAAGAATTAGTAAAGCCTCCTGCACAACCAATAAGAATGCAGCAAGTGGTTTCTGGGTGGCAAATAAACAACAAAACAGTCATAATAATAATAATAATACTAATAATAATAATAGATTTTATTTATACCTCTAGATGTCAAAGGGAAATACAAAAAGAACTAGTACAAAGTAATTGCAATTGATAAAAAGAGATTAAAACCATCATCTAAGCAGCAGCAGCCACTGTACAGTGCATACACAGTGGGAAAACCAGCTGGAGAACAGCGTGGGTTGCTAGGCAACGGGCAGAGCTTGACTGGGGTTGCTAGGCAACGGGTTGAGCTGCTAATTTGTGACGCTACATTCCAGAGAATTTTTAAACGGCTTGTTTTCAAGACACCCAAAAACATTAACTTACTGCCTAAAACTGGCTGGATGTTTGTTTTTTTTTAGTCTGTTTTTAGAAGCAGTTGAGATCCAAACAGAAGTACAAAACATGCAGAATTTTGCATAACTCGTACTCTTTAAACCGAACCCGACTCCAACGCCAGAGCATCCTACCAGTGAGCGAGTGGACCAACTCCGAGGTCTCCACGTCGTACAGGTTGGCGGCTCGGTCCCAGGAGGCCGTCACCACCTGTTTGCCCCCCACCAGCCAATCGGCAGCGATCACCACGCCCTGATGGCTGCGCAGCGTCGTGGTCGGTACGCGGACTGAAGGGCAGTCGTTCGGGCCCTCTGCGTCGCCGTCGGCGTCGTCTTTATCCGAGGAGTCCACGTCGTCTTCACAGGGCGTCTGCAGGAACGACAGGGGAGTGAATCGGAAATAAAATCTGCTGGAGTCGCTGTGACGAGCGAACAGCTGCAGATCAGGCTTACGGTGGTGTCAGCGACGGGCTGAGGAGTGGGAAGCTGCACCATGTACCTCCAGATGTGAGCCGTCTGATCTCCAGAGGCTGCAGGGAGAGACGGAGGGTTTAACGAGTGTAAAAACGGAGCTGCAGTATTTTATCTAATAAATATCTGAGTGACGGAAGCGTGGATGATTACCAGTCAGAGCCATCTGTTCACTGGGGTGGAACTTAATGGAGTTAACTGAGGAAAAACAGACCACACATCAATGAAACCTCCTGTTTCTACACCGTCCACTTCACTTCAACACATTATGATCAAATATCTTGGATGCTACCTGATCCCTGGTGGCCCAGGTACTTGAGGAGGCACTTTCCGGTCTCAATGCTCCACAGCATGGCAGTGTGGTCTGTCAGGATAAATTCAACAGTCTGAGGTTTTTCATAGAAATTAAACTAAAATGAACAATTCTTTGCAGTTTTATTTAAAATTTTGAACAAAAATACCCAAAACACCTGTGGGAGGCAGTGTCTCCTGCTTCTACTCAGGAATTATTTTAACAAAATATTCTTGTTTTTGATCGTGTTTTTTCTTAAATGGTGATGGAAAAATCTACATATTGCAATTCACACACTTGACAAATAAATGTTTAACTTTACAGACACATTACATATATGTGTATCCATTGTAATTGGTTTGTTTTTATTTGTGTCCTTTTAGATCTAAAGATATAAAATGCATTCCAAATAAAATCTACTATCATTATTATTTTTATTATTTTGCCAAATAAATCAAAAGAAAAGTCCCATTTTTATTCTTTATGTAGATTTTGGACATGAGGAATAAATATTTTAAATTTCTTGCAATATTTTCTAAAGTAACAAAACACAAATCTGATTTTTGATTGCAAATAAATACTAAAAATAATTGTGAAATCCTGTGTTGTAGATGCATATTTATAGCTTTTAAACTGTTAAACTAAACCATCTATATTACAAGGTGTCTGAATTTGATACGGATTTGGGTAAACATGTTGGCTTTAAGAAGAATGCCAACATGTTAGGAAAACAAATGATCTAAAAGGAGAAAAAACCCAACAATAACACAATTATTAGACACTATAATCACTTCTCCTGTAAACAGAGATCTTCAGGTTGAATTAAAGGTTTTTTTCTCAACTGCATAAATGTTTTCAAATTTAATTTGCATAAATATTCATTTATCCTCAGGCTTTTTTACACATCCCTGACAAATAATCCATCCAGGTTTTATTGGACAAAAAGCAGAAGAAGGCTAAATATTGAAGCTGTTGTGGAAAAAAGCAAAAAACAGGAAAAACATTTAAGTTGTATTTACAAAACAAAACAAGGTGAGTCAGTCAGCGCGTACCTGCAGACGCGGTGCCGAGCACCACAGGCTGGGCGCGCGTGGCGCTGAGGTCCCAGATGCCGTCCCTGTGGCCGACATACTCCTTCACCAGCTGGCAAACCGCTCTGGACGTGGTCGCTTTGAAGCTGGACACAATCTGACACCAACGCCACACCAACGTTACAACAGAACGGCAAAAACGCAACGGGAGGGTTCCTGAACGCAGCTTCTTAAAATGGAATCATCACTTTTTGGTTTTCTGTTTATTCTGCCTTTATTGGCGCCTTTTTAGTCAAATATAGTTCATTTTCTTTAACTTTATTTGATTAATTAGGCTAATCTTTAACTGATCCCATTTTATTTTTCAGAGCTGTGCAGGAATCCTGTTCTTAGGGAGGAAGCAGGTCAGGAGGAGATGCTCTGCAGGGTCCTTGTAGTACGCCAGGGCTAAGAAGCTTTAAGTTTACATTACATATTAGTCTGAGACCATTTATTGACTAATTTAATAACCTTTTGTATGCTTTAAAATAAACTAGAGTAGGTATAAACCCTGCAAACCTGATGCTGAAAACAAAAACCATCAGCTAATAGCAAAAACAGATCTGCAACATAAAGATCAAATCAACATAAATGGGTTCAATTATTCTGGATCAGTGGATAAAAAAGGTAAATTTATCAAAACAGCTCAAAGGATAAATAAAAACAGGGTGAAAGCTGGTGGGACAAGAAACAGGTTATCATTAATGTATCAGTTGAATCGAGGTTTGATGGAGGCGTTTACATTAAAGATGGGAATGATGCAAACAGGAGTCCTGGTGCGTTTCGGGCACAAACTGCTAAATAAATTCAGACTGAAACGAAGGAGGAGAAAAAAGGCATCATTCATCTGAGAGGAAGTTCAGTCTTCCTGTTTAGCAGACACTAAAAATATTTATTTCTTCAAATGACTCAAGCAGATGGAAAACACTGCTCCTGATTGTTAGTGAGTAAAAAAACTCCAGCAGCAGAAAAACGAAGGGACTTTATGGGACAGTGAAGTAAATTATTGGTTTCCCATCTATTTGTGATGGATCCAGAAATGATTCCAGTTCAACACTGATGCATGATGATGCAGTTAAAGTAAAGCAGCAGCAGCAGGGACTGAGGGGAGTTTATGGCTTTAGCACTGCAGAGTAAAGTTGTGAGCAGTGAGTGTGAAGCACCCAGCTGTTAGTGAGCTACCGTTTGCGCTGCAAAAACTCAAAACCTTTTTTTGGTCTAGTTTCTAGTGCAAATTTCTTAGTACACGAGAAACAGAAGCTTGTTTTAAGTTAATAATTCCTTAATTTTGCTGAAAAAGTGCTTGTTTCATTGGTAGATTATTTAACTTATAGAAGGACATTTTCCTGTGTTATAAGTAAATAATCTGCCAATGGAACCAGAACTTTTTCAGCAAAATTAAGAAATTATTGACTTATAACAAGCACCTATTTCCTGCTGAAACAGTATGTTTAAGTAAGCTTTGGGTTATTTCAAATGTGCTAAAATATTTGAACTAGAAACTAAAAAAATACTTAAGATGTTGAGTTTTTGCAGATTGAGGTATGCAGTCTGCTGCAGCCAAACTCCGATTCAAACCCAAATGCAGAGCGCTAAGCAAAACGTGAAGTCTGTCGGAAAATAAACGGATCCAGACGAGATGTAAGCGGTCCCTGCACGGTCTGGGGAATTTTCTGAGGGGAGCTGAGTGAGTGAGGATGCACAGAACGTGGCTGAGCTGCAGAGCTGTCAGCTGCACTCTGGATGGATCCGACTGCTTTTCCCTGATACCTGTGTTCTCTCTTCAGTTACCAGGATGTGTTTTTGAAACATATGGCACACAGAGAGTATTTTAAAACAGCTCTAGTGTTGTTTTAGGGTTGTCTCTGTAGGAAGGTAACAGTATAAACAGAGTATGTCCAGGATGTGTGTGGTCTGCAGAGGTGCTAGCTGCCCTTTTCCTGACCCCAAACCTGTCATGATCTGTGGCTGAGTCAAACCACACGGTATCTGAGTTTTCATTACATATGAGCGGAAAACACAGTCAATATTCCACTAAGGTAAAAAAAAAAACATGTAATTTCACAACTGTTGTGTTTCTATTAAATAAGAAACAATAAAAATCATGTGGATAAGTTTGTACTTCATCAAACACTTCCTGTCATCTTCTTTGTGGTTTCCACCAGTAGAAACATCCAGTTGTTGATAATGTGATACAAACAAAGTGTTTCCATTGCAGTTTTGCAAAATAAACTAATTTAGATACGGACATAAAAATAAAATAAAAAAAAGAACACCTCATCCTAGCGACAAAACTTTCTATCCGGTGGTTGTAACTCTTTAAAAACTCTTCAAAAAGTGAAAACAATGCGGGCTGAGCAGACTGCACACTGGATTACAACGGAGCAACAGCATCTGAATCCCCCTTCTGGGTGAATCTCCTACTTTTGGCGTAAAAAGCGTTTGTAAATAACAGCTGCTTTATGCTGTTATTTAGCTTTATGCTAAAGACGTCTCCACAGTGTACCATTATGTGAATGCCAAAAAGAAGCTAAATCAAAGCCAAAGAGATGCAACTGAAAACAAGCCTGTTAGTGAGATAAGAGGAGTTTTATCTCACGCAGAAACTGAGAGAAAAGCTCAAACTCCTACATTTGAATGACCAAGTCTCGTGGGGAGGAAGTGTCGACCCCCTGGCTGGGCTGTTCATGCATATTGGCACACAGGGGGGGAGAAATTTTACAAGTTACCCATGAGTCTCCACCCCACAACTCCCAACTGGTTACGTTGAAGTTGCGGGATCCGCCTACTACTCTGGCATGGCAAGAATTTGAACGCGGCTATGAGTGAAGAAAGGGTGAAAAGACAGCAGTTCCACTCTTTAACATTCACACATCATATTTGGCTCACAGTTCTCTTCTACCCATATCTAAGTTAAATATTTTAACATCTTATTTAACCTTACTTTTTCTGTTAACAGAACAATAACAGGAAATGAAAAATGAAATCCATTGATGCTGAAGTCTGTACCTTGCTTGTGGACGCCTTGTAGGTTGTCTTCAGTTTCTGAGACAGCTGGCTGGTGCTGTGGCTCGCTGCGCATTAAAACAGATAAATCAGAGGAGATTCATCTCATCTTCCACAGGTCAATACAAAACACAAACCTAAACTAAACTGCGATATTGAAGAGAAAATTAGTGTATAATTGTTATTGCACCCAGCAAACAAAAATGATCTTAAACAGGGAAGGCTTAGCCCAGTTTGTTATAAAATGGGGATAAAATGAAAGGTTTTGTGCGTTCATTTAAATATGTCTGATAAAATGACTCACCTTTTGTTTTCAGAGCTCCTTTTGCTAAATCTGTTCCTTCGACCGCCTGTCCGTCTGCAGCCAAGCGATCGTTCAGGGATTCGATTTCTCTGCGGACTGAAAGTCACAGGATGCTTCGGTTAGCAGTTTTAGTGGCTACAGCAGGAGGTCCTGGAAAGTTTTGGTGTTTGCACCAGGCCACAAATAGATATGAGTGATTAAGTGATTAAGAATCTATGTAGAAAAGCTCTGGACAAGTAAGGTCAAATCTAAAACATTTAATTTCAGCTAATTAAAAAATAACCTTAAAAAGCAAGAGTGTGAAGCTTTCCCATCTAACAAACCTTCAAGTTGTTCATAGAAATGATTTTCAAACAACTGGAACTATAAAACTGCAGCAGGAGTAATAAGAAAAAGTCCCACAATGATTACTTTCAGTGAAGCTAGCTTGAAGGCAAAGCTCAGATTTATTCTGTTGAGCAGTTATCAGCAGTCATTAGCTTACCTGCATTACATGGTATCATTTTCATTACATTTGAAGTTGGATTTCAAATGAAGCTTATATCAAGATAAATTTTAAACCTCTGCATTGGAGAGCTGTTCATTTTGTTGCTAAATAATTATTTTTATTGAAGAGGATTGATAATAAATTGATAATTTGATCAGAACCTAAGCTACCAACAACAACTAGAGCTTCTTCTGAATAAACCGTCCCACTGATTTTGAGTTACATAACAGATTTAGAAGCTGCTTGGAGACTTTTAGAGCCAAAATCTACAACTAAAATATTAAGAAAAAAACTTAGCAAATATTTCAATCAGACAAAAATCTTCCACCAGTTTTGGAAAACTTACGTTCGATATTTTCCAGGTAGAGGTTTTCGAACTCTCTCTCGATCTGACTGAACAGATCCAACAGGTTAGTCCTCAGGGACAGAGGCAGCTTGGAGTCCTGCAAGACGAAAGAAATGCTAATATGAGTACAACTGGAACCAAATACTGTCACTGTCTGAAGTTAAATCAGACAAACATCTCTTGTTTTTAGGTCGTTTAGAATCACTAAAATTATTTCTATTTTCTAAATCCCAGAAAACTGGGTGAACCCAAAAGGTTTGACCCAGTTATCCAGTTGAAAGAGAATTATCCCTCATATTGTAAACTTCAGAATTCAAAAAGAAATTTTAAAAAACTTTCTTGCTAAGTTTTCTGGCATTTAACAAATAGAGATAATTGTGGTGAGTCTAATTGACCTAAAATGAGAGAAGTTTGATCTGAAAAAAATGTGTCCGGTATGTAAACATATGGCTTCAACTGTATTGCAAGACTGGTTGTAAAAATTATTTAAAAGTTGTGCAAAACGTTTAAATTTGCAGCAGTTTGCAGCTCAATTTCAAACATGTCCATAAAACCTCCAAAATGAATCAAACACCTGCTGACTGGCATTAAAAACCAAGAAGAAATAATGTTAATGTAAAACAAATTCTGGTGTCTGGAAAGGAAAGAAATCCAAATGAACAGAGCAGATTTGTTTCCTTCGCAGAATATAAAATCAAATCAAGCTTAGACTTGCTGGTTCACAGCCATTATGAGCTCATGCTTTAAAAATGTTTTATGAGTCTGATGTAAAAGTAGTTTCTCTCAGTGTCTCTGCCAGTTTTCACCTCTAACCAAACACAGATTTATCTTTTCCTCTTTAACATGAATTATCCCTCAATCTGTTTTAGCAGCTTAAATCAGATTAAATCCTGCGTCGTTTACAGCTGCAGCTCAGCAGGAACAACACAGCTGCATTTCCGTGGAGAAGCAGAGAGCAGATCTCTTTGTTTCAGCTGAACTGATTCTCGCTGCAACGTTTTTCAAAGAAAACCAGTCGAGTGTGACGGGCCTGAAGCCGACGGCGGAGAGCTCAGTGCCACGGCACAAACTCTGGGCAGAAATGAAAGGCGTGGCAGGGATCACGGCGCGGCGGCGTGCTATCAAATGAGATATGATGATGAGAATAATTTACAAAAGAAAGCAAAGCTGATTTCTCAAGCCCTGTATTCACTAAATTTTATTTATTTTTTAGTTATGATCATTTAAAAAAGGCAATATAAAACTCCCTATATTTAACGTAAATAATTAAGAACAAAGATCATTATTTTCAAAAGGAGGATAGTGGAAATATTTATAAACAGTGGAGAAACAAGAAAGCTCCTTACCAGGACTAATCCGATAACTAGTGAGAGTATTAACAATTACAAACACTTAATTTAAATGTTTGGTTGCAAACTAGAAAAAGAAAAGGTGATGCTGCTTTTATCCTTTGCCACAAATCAAAATACACTGCCTGCTAAAATATATCTATTTATCTATAATATGGAGAGGTGGACAGAATACCCAAAAATTGTACTCAAGAGTAGCATTACTTCAACATATTTTTACTCAAATGAATATAAAAAGTTACTCAAGTAAGAATAAAAAAACATTTTGTGAAAAGTTTACTCAAATACTGAGTAACTGATCAAATTATCAATCAATTAAAATTTAAAAATTACATCTTCAGATGGACCAAAATATAAAGTTATGAGGAAATAAAAATTCATACAAGTAACAAAAAATAAAATCAGACAAAATAATTATTTTTTCAAATCAGTTGCTTTCAATATCAGGCCAAACACCTTCATGTTATTTTCAGTTGTAATTCTAGAGTTGGCCAGTTGGTGTCACTGTGTGTACGAGGTTGTCCATATCGGAGAATTGTTGATCTGTGAATCTGAAACGCCAGCTGATTGCAGAAAGCAGGTGGATCAAATAAATGAGATCATTAAATACGAGCAGAAGATCATGAGAAAAAGTTACTGAAAGAGAAATTTTCTCCAAATTTCCCCTTTTAAACACCAACATCCAAGAGCTGGATTTACCAAAACTACTTACTAAACAACTACCTGAATCATTTCAGACACACAACACCTACTCTCAGCCCTAAACTACCAGGGCTGTTGGCTACTGCAACTTACCTCCATTCTCCCGAAGGAGTCCAGATTATCACAGGACTGAAACCAGAAGGGACCAGAGTGAAAACATAAAGTCGAGAGGAAAAGATCACAACAAACGCTTACAGGGGTTCAGATCCCAAAATATTCACCTCCTGTGTCTCCACAATCTGACATTATGTCTCTGTCATACAAAAAACCCACAGAAATATGTTTATTCAAAGCTAAAATAATATCAGGTGTTCAGTTTTAACCTCCCGCTGGTAAATAACTGGAAGCCATTAAAATAAAGACAACTGCAGCCTCTTGTTCAGGTTTCCCATTAAACCAGTAAGACGGATATTACACTAAAAAGTTTAGTAAAATATTCAGAATGACAAACAGAGCGGGCCTGCCTTTGGTTTGGAAAAACAAAACTAATTCAATGATTCAGCTAATTTCACTCCAAAATAAACTTTATCAAAACCCTGATCGATCAGCATGATTGACTCTGATTGATAATTAACAGGTCAAATACCAACACCATCTTCATAAAATGCATTAAAAAAACTATGAAAGTTGGAGAGATGTGCCTCTTTAAGGCAAATATTTTTGTAATTTGTTCATTTCTTTATTAATCTAAATGATTGTGTCACTAGAAAATCAATCAATAGAATGATAAACCAATCAAGTGATTGTTATTTTGAGAGTTTTCTAATAGTATGTAATGACAATGACAGAATGAGGCAAGAGCACATTCTCAAAGATTAATGAACTTTAGATTCTAATGAACTAACGCTGGAACTGGAAGACATTTTAAATTTCCAAAATAAATAAACAAACAACAAAAAATGAATCATGAAGTCTCTGTAAACTAAACTGTCCTTCAAAATAAGAGCTAGTTGAGACCAAGGCACCAGACTGAAGACTTTAATCATCCAGCATTTAGAAGAAAAGAAAAAAAAACAATAAATCATACAAATGGAAATTACTGCGCTCGTTTTAATTGAGCGTTTTAATCACATCAATCATGTGATTCATTTATTGCTGGTTGCAACTGACCTGGTCATCAAGTTTAATAAAATGCTCCAGTTAAACTTAAAGAATAGTTTTTAATCCCAGTTTAAATAAAACAACGGTCCTGCCTAATAAAAGAAAATAGCTGACAAATAAATGCAAACAAATTCACATAGAAGTTACTCTTCCCTTTCAACACTAGCATGACTCTTTCTGTCTCATTGCTTTACTGTGTGTTGTGAAGGTAAATATAGATAAATCTGATTTATTCTGCATCCAACAGCTTTAATTCCTGTCAAACTGAAGCAAAACCAGCCTCTATCCAAGCAATTCTCCTAATCCAGCTGTTCCCAGCTAAATGAAAATAACCTTACATCAATAATGCAGTAATTGCAGCATGCTTAAGCCAGCAATAATGTCCTCTAAACGGCTGTATTACAAGCTAATTGGCTTAGGCTTACGGGTGCAGCCAGCAGGACGGCGGGCTAACAGCAGTTTGACATTTAAACAGGAACAGCAGGTCGTTTCTGAGGCGTGATCACCTGCCCCTCCAGCAGCTCCCTCTGCAGGCCCGAGCGGTCCTGCTCCGTGCTGTTGGTCCGGCGGATGGACAGGCTGTGGGACTTCCTCTTCTGCTTGGTTTGGCGGGAGCCGGAGCTGCTGCTGCTCTCCACCGGCATGGCTGGCGTCCCTCTGACGTTCGGCGCTCTGAAGGAACGCGGAGAGGCGGATTGGACTTGGCAGCCTGGCTGGTGTGAAGGTGTTAACCGGCGAGATGAATGGAGCGTGAAAACAGGATTGGAGAGCGTATTTAGTCAGTGGGAAGCATAAGGTAGAAACAAAAGAGACTAAATGACAAAGCAGAAATATCATGATGAGACCGAAACACAAAAAATATCTGCAGATGCATTTCTTTATGTCAACTTTCTGCTCTTCAAATGGGAAAAAATGCAATTATGATAATATTTATTCTTTTTTTAATGGATTACAGCACATCTGAAATCTTAGTTCTTACATTAATTGATTGATGATTGATGTATCATCAATCAATTAATACTTAAAAATTACATCAGATGGACTAAAATATAAAATTAAGTGGAAATTTTGGTATTTTAAGGACCTGAAGAAAGTACAGCATAGGAAAGCATTTAAAACAAAAAAACTCAAGTAAATATAACTGAGTAAATGTAACTAGTTACTACTCAACTCTTGTTATAGGTAACTTTTCAGGAATCTTGTTTTGAGCCAATAATTCCTTAATATTAATGAAAGAGTTTTGGTTCTTTTGGAAGATTATTTCATTTTGTAACATGATAAAAATGTCATGTTAAAAGTGAAATAATCTACCAGTGGATTAGTAGTTTTTCATCAACTTTAAATAATTATTGACTCTAAACAAGCTTCTAAATCCTTCTGACGAGTAACTTGTAAGTTTATTTTGTCTTATTTCAACATCATACTAAGATATTTCCAATATAAACTAAACCAAAAATACTTGGTAATTTTTTGTGTTTCCATTATATTACTTAAAAATTGTCTCAAAATAACAATACTATTATTAATCAAAATAACATCTGGAGCAGTTTTGCATCTAATAAGCTGATATTGATGTTTGCAACAACAACTGTAATTCAATATATTGTAGCGCTGTAAACAAAACTCCAGGAAGCAGCAGTTGTTTGCATGTTTGGCTTTTGTATCAAGCTAATCTGGTAATAAAATCTGACACCTTATTGTCCTTTTATTCTCACAGTAAACATTAGTGGAGACACTGGAGCGAAAATAAACTGTTTTGAATGTCATGATAGAAAACAAGAAAAGCAGCAAAATTTAAATGTGGAATATTGTAGATCAAGGATATAGTCATATTCAATAAATTAGAATATGTTACAAATATTTGAGAAAAATAAAACTTTAATCAGGTATTAAACATACATTCTGTATTTGAAAATATGTTTTTATTGTTCTTGTGTAACATTCTAAATTTAAAAATCATGTTTTCATTCATTTTAATTGGAAAATCATCATAATTTACAATTTGTGTAATTAATCTATAATGCGTTTGATTTTCTGAAATAATTAAACTTTTCTGTGCTTCGCTTCAAAATAGTTCATATTTTTACATAAAATTGTTGGAACTGCCTTTTTATTTTAGCTTTTATATGACAAGAAATAATCAATAAAGCTTTTTTTAATGGACAACCTTTTTTGTAAGAATAAGCTGGGTGGATGTTCAGGATGATTAGTCAAAGATTGATCAACACGCCCTTTATTGTCTTTCATTTCTGGGGAAAGTCTAAGGATGTTGATGGCAGATTTAAATCTAAACCCAGCCGACTCGATGCATTTTATTTGCCCTTGAACTACCAGAAGGTCTGAGGACACTCAGAAATAAAACATCTGTCCTTCTGTCTCCAGTTTTCCAGCAGACACTGCTCCTCTTTTCTCCAGCAGAATAAAACACCTTTGTCTGGATTATCAGACAGTCTGCTCGGCTCCTTTTGTTCACGTAACAAAAATAAAAACGCAACGTTAACACACTAAATGCTGAAAATCTGTCACTTTAGTGTAAAATAAGATACGTTTAAGACGCAGCTTAAGTTAAAAACAGAGCCATTTCTCTGGACTCTTAACACGTTAAGTCAAGCTAACGTTATCCTCCCCCTATTAGCAGCTAATAGGCTAACGGAAAAAGACGACCGGTCAAAACACGGCAGCAAACTTACCGGAAAGTCCGCTAATGCTGCTTTTTGTTCCGGGGTGTGGTTCCTGTTTTTGTTCCGTTTGTCATTGTTTTTATTTGCGCTAAAGGTTTGCGATTTAAATCCGTGTTGACAGCTTCATAGAACCGTTACAAGTACGTGAGAAACGATAACGAAGCCAATTCCGGCCCGAAGCTTTTCACAATTAAAGCACGAACATTTAAATCAGATAACGGCAATGTTCTTCAAGAATACACTTAGTCCCTGCTGAGCATTTATGTATAAATACACAGCAAGAACAAATATATATTTTTAGAATCCCCAAAATGAATATGCGGAAATAAATACTCCTGAAATAAATTTTTGATAATTATAATTCTTACTAGGGCAGTAGCCCAGGGCTCCAATTTTTGGAGGGCACCCCAAAGGATTTATCTATTTTTAATTTTTTTTTTTTTTTTTTTTTTATAATCGCAAACATTGTACTTTATGTAAAACTCATAGGATCAAAAGTCGGTGAGTTGCATTAACATTTTTTGTTGTTTTACAAATACAAACAATATTCAAGTATTTGAAAAATTATAAAGCTAAAGTACATTTCTTTGGCAACAACATGGCGTTATTGGCTAGGGAACATATCAAACCTATGTTTTGCAAACATAGTAATTTATATAAAACTCATAGGGTCAAAAATAGGTGAGTTGTATTAATATTTTGTGATTTTTACAAATATAAACAATATTCAAGTATTTGAAAAATTAAGTTATAGTGCATTTCTTTGGGAAAAAGGTTGAGTCATTGGCTAGTGGATGAATTAAACCTAACATGCATCATTCTTAACCAATCCATTAACTGAAAAGGATAGCGGACCGAAACTGGCTTTAGCCCCAGGGCCCACATCCTTGTAAATACGGCCCTGGCTAAAGTAATTAATTGTTACAAAGACAATATTATTTTGATTGAAAGTCATAATTATAATATAAAAAGTGAAAAATTATTCACAGTTTTGCATTTTAAAATCCCAATTATAATTAAATTCCATGATTTTACAATTCAAAGTCTTATGAGATTAAACTGAGATCTACAAAGTGATAATTACAACTTTGTATCTCATTACTTTAAAAAATACATCAAATATAGTGAAACTATCCTTTTCTTTTGGTGGCACAAACAAGTGCCTGTACATAAAGAATTTGACTAAGTAAAGCAAGAAATTAAACAAGTAACAGGTTCCAAAATTTGCACAAACTGTCAACAACAAAACATTTTTAAATCAAATTTGAAATACTATTGAGAAGAATAAAGAAATGTGTATGACAAGGGTTATTTACAGAAGGAAATGTCAGATAATGTCATCATTCAGAGAGCAGCAGTCAGGTTTCCTCTAAAGAAAAAGCAGCACTAAGGTAGTGAGTCAGTGGTGAGGTGTGAGGTGACATTAGTTTACACTGAGGATCAGTTTTGAGCTGTTTTAGTTCATGTGTGCAGAAGTATGAATCCTAAACATGGCTTCGTTCAGGTATTTGTTTATTTGGCTTCCTTGTTACGGAGTATTTAACAAGAGAAGACGGTACAGAAAACATCATCACTTTATCCAAAGAGCGGCGAGCCACACACAAACCGAGAGGTTACTTTGGACAACAATTCAGCAACTCAATAATATCTGAAATCAGTGTCTAACTCTGATCATTTCATTTCTGTTTCTGAGTCTCTGTTTCCATACTAAAAATATAGTTGGGTTGTTTTTTCAGTCCAGAAAAATCTGTTTTTTATCTGCGATCTTTGGTGCCCGACTTCCTCTTTCCGGACAGCAGGTGTTTGGGTTTGAGGTCGAACACGTGTCTGTCGGACTCTCCCTTCCGGGCCTGGCGGTTCATGTCTCTCTGGGAGTTCTTCATCATCTTCTTCGCCTTCTTCACCATCTAGAAAACACCCGACACAACGCCAGCAGTCAGTTTTAATTTTCAGATAAAACAAAAAGCTGATAAATGATGAGGTAAAAAAAACGCATCGTCACGCACCTTGACGTCCCGTAAACCCGACTGGTCTCGTGGAGGACGGGAAGCGCTCTGGCTGCGGGTTTTGGAGGTCGGAGGTGCCGAAGCTTCACGTTTGCGTTTCCTTGTGAGGCTTCGTGAGCGCCGGGCCTGCAGAGCGTAGTGGCTCTGAAAATACAAAAAAAATATATTTAAAATTGCTCAAACATGTTCGTCATCAGCATGAACAATAAAATAAGCAATGAAAAATTATAATTCTACGTCAAATTAAGTTTGTTTAAAAGCTGTACGTGTACTAAGTGCTGTGCTTTGTTCTGTTTTTTTTCCCTTGTTTTCACAATTTTAGATAAATTTTTTAAGTATGTGGGAAATTTTCAATGTGCACTTATACAAAACTTCAAGTAAAAAAAAGGTTTAATGTGATGGTAAAGAAGAGTAAAAAGCCTCAAAACAAATCCATATTTTAGTTGCTCCAGCATAAATTCACACTGAAAAAAATCCAGAAAAATCCAACTTTTAATTTCACTTCATTTATTAAAGGCAAAAAATCCAGATAAATTCCTAATAGCTTGGATACCACTTATTTATTTATTTATTCTTGCTGAATAAATATAGAAAAAGCAAAAGTTGGATTTTTCTACATTTTTCAGGGTACGAAAATAACCTAAAATTTATTTTAAACAAGCTTTTTGAGTATTTATTAGAGCAATAAATAATAAAAAAAACATATCTACTATCATTTTAAACTGCAGGATGTAATATTTTTACTTAAGCATAATTTCCTTTTGCCTTTTGAACAGAATAAGAATTTTTTCTATTATTTCGGATTCGTTTGCAGTTCTTTTTTTAAGCAGTTGTTTTAATTTTTAATTCCTGTGTAAACAATAATTAAATAACTTAGTTTTATCATTTATTATTCATGTTTTTGAATGAAGAACTTACATCATTCTTGTCGCTCATGTCCAGACCGAGGTTACTCATCTCCTTCTCCAGCTTCTTCTTTTCAACCTTCGCAGAAATAAAAACAAACATACGAGTTATGTAAATATTTCCAAGACACAAAGCGTCTCTCGTCCCAGGTAGCAGCAGCCGTTGCCATGGAGACCCTCCTCCCACCTTGGTGGCGGTCCTGGGCATGCGCGGCCCGTGGACGTCCTTTTCCTTGGACTCCAGCACCAGGAGCTGCTTCTTCTCCCGGATCTGCTTGGCCAGGGAGCGGATCTCCTGCATCTCCTCGTCCTCGCTCTCCTCGTCCGACTCGTACTCCCCGGCTCGCTCCTTCAGCTCCTCCTCCTTCTCCAGCTCCTCCAGTTTCTGCAACGCAAAACAGAAATTTGATCATTCTCCGTCGACATAGTTAGAAATATGAGTCCAGTTTGGGTTTTAAAGTCTGACCTGACAAAGAATCAAGTAAAAATCTGAACTTAAGCTGCTGTCAATGCCTAAACAGAGTGAGAATTGTGTATCCCAGGTGTAAGTCCAAGAATTAAATAACAATAACCACCAGAAAGAGGATGAACTAACGAACGTTTTTAGAGACTTACCCTCATGATGTCGGGGTCGATGTAATCGGCAACGTTGTGGCCTTCCCACACTTCAGGGATCTTATCGTGCTTCTCATCCTCGTTCATCAGATCCCAATATTCTTTAAAATAATTAGAATAATCAGTAACACATAAGAAAAAAAACGGCTGCCACCTCTAAGTTTATCAGAAGTGAAAGTTTTCTCACTCTGCAGGTCCAGAACGTAATCGTCACCGAGCTCCATCTCCAGGTCTCTCTCCTTAAACATGAGAAGTTTAAGATCCGCTTAATAAATCTGCTTATAAATCACAATATTTTCATAATTTTTCACCCGAAAAGCTCCATCAGACAGACTGAAATTCCTTCTGTTGCATAACAACCAAATTTTTGCCGTTTAATCTATAATAATTCATGATTTGTAGGAACTTTCAGGGATGTTATTTTTAATCTGAGTGCAGATTAAAAATAACATTTTTAATATGTTATTATGTGAATCTATGCAGAATTATAAAGATAATTCATGAACAAATGCAGCTTTATTTATTATTATTATGCTCAAATTTTCTATAATGAAGAAAAATGAAGCAAAAATAAACTTGACTTCAGGGTAAAAACTGAACACTCACAGGTTATCGTTTATTTCAGATTAATCTGTTGTCCCACATTTATTTCTGCAGTCAAATAGAAATTATAGGACAAATAACTTATTTTTTTAATCATGTTTAAATATAATTTTTATGACATTTTATTCATTTATTGCTTAAAAATGCAAATATTTTTAACTAGCAGTGAATGCCATTTTTAAGCATGTTGATAGGTGAAGTAAATGGACCTGTTTTTTAAGCTGCAAAGCTGCTGATGTGTTTGCAACTCATTTTATGATAATATGAGATATTTCCTGTTAAATGGCTCAGACTAAAATTCTCAGAACAAAAAACCTTAGGAGGAAAACAAAGGAGCCAGATAAAAAAAGTTAAAAAATTACAAATATTCAGCCCAAGCATCCAGCTCTGAGTTTAATAAGCATCTGAGTAACTCAAGTGCAAAGAGAGAAGATAAGGACAGTATGAACTGTAAGCTGCTTTTCCAGGTGAGCGTGTCGCTGTAACGTTTACGTACCAGTTTGCGTTTGGGTGTGTCGACCTCCATGGCTTTCCTCCGGTTCAGAGCTCCTTCTGGGATGAACGGCGGTCTCTCCTGGGAAACATCAGAAACCCGTTTTAACCTGAACTCCTCAAATCGGACAGAACCAGAGATGCTGCTTTGCTATAACTACTGATATCAAAAAATTAAAACAAATAATCAGATTAATTAATCCCAGCTCTGTGATTCATCACCATTAATCAAAAATATAAACAATTAGGTCATGTAAACTAAGAGAAACTTACTTCAATACACATGAAAGGGGACAATTGAAGGATAAAATTAATTGTATTTTCAAGGGTGCCCCACCCATTTTTGATGCCGCCCTGGGCAACTGCAAATATCTTTACATTTTCAAAAGAAAATGTTTAAGAAAATGTTTTATTGTCTCAAGCCAAACATGTCTGAAGACTCTCAGGTTTTTATATTCAGGAAGGTTTAAAGGAAGCCATTTTGTTTTAACCCTTCTAGGCGGCATGTGTCGGCGGCGACACATCCAAATTTGCAGTACCGTAATTCCGCCACACGTAGCGCTATCTGAAAAATTCCAACGGTTTCTGAAAGGGGAGGCGTTGCCCTTTCCAGCAAGTATCGGGTTAATACGGCAACTTCACAGCTGCAGCTGCAGAGAGGTAATTAATCTGGGGGGCACTCGTTTTATAGACGGCATATTGCGAAAATAACTTGCTGGATATTGAAAGTTCCAGTTGTTATCGATACATGGGTAAGTATATCATCTCACAGGACATTTAAAGAACTACTTACAGTTAAAATAAGGAACGTTTATTTAGGCAGACGCTTGAAACTCCGGCGTAAAAGGGTTAAACATCGATTCAGAAACGTCGTTTTCCATTAATTTCTTATGGAGATTAAAATGTTCAGATTAATTTTTGACAGCTCCAGGCCTAACCGACCTTCTCGTCCCTCTTGGCCGGCATGGCCAGGTGGAGCCTGTTGAGGACGTCATGGACCTTCTTGCCCTTTATCTTGGTGTTGACGCGCTGAGCCAGGAGTCGGTCGCAGGCCTGAGGAACGCAGCGGCGTTAAAAAAACCCGATGATTTCCCACCAGAGCGTCAGAAAGAGCCCGCCTGTTGCCGGATCTCACCTCGGTTTTCACCTTGATGACGCCCTCCTCCGTCAGCGTGCTCGTCTCGATGACCGGGATTTCCTCAGCGGAGAGATCCGCAAAGATTTTCTGGTAACAGATAAAACGTTCAGCTTAGAGAGGCTCAGTAAACGATGAGCGGAGGAGCTGAAAACCGATGAAAACCGACCTGGTTCTCCTCCGGCAGCTCGCTGATCTTCTTCACGTCACATTTGTTTGCAACGACAATGAGAGGCTGCGGAAATGAGCAACAATCAGATGCTTGCGGTTTGACGTCACAGGAAAAATAAAAGTAAAAGACAGGATTCATATTTTAAAATATTCCCAACAGAATAAGTTCAGCAGAGTTTCTGAAATAAAAACACAAAGATGAGGAAACAAAGTTTGCCAGAAAATCTTTTGTTGGTTCCCCTCCGACCTCTAGAGGGAGCCAAAGTTCACTGAAGAAAACAGGCGTTAAGTTTTACTGCCTTACTGAAATTATTTCTGGGATTTTTAAGTGATAAAAACAGAGAGAAGTCTGAAATGTGTGGCATGCATTTGCATGAAGCCCCTGACTGCATCTTTCACAGGAGGTTCAGATTTACACATCTGCAGACATTTTTATTTTGGATGGATAGCGTCTCAACATAAATTTTCGTCTTTCCACAGACTGAAAAATAGTGAGGTTTGGACTTTGACTAGGCCATTTTAGAACCATTTTATTGCAGCTCCAGAAGGTGAACATGCAGCCTCAAAGAGGTTTTCATCCATGATTCCCCTGGATGTACCTCCATTCATCTTCCTAATATGAGCTCTTAACACCTTCCCCTTCCCACAGCATGACGCTGCCACCACCTTGTTTCAGCATGTCGGTGATGTATTCAGTTTCATGAGTAGAGTTAAATTTTCCAACATGTGTAAACTAAAAGCTACAAACCTTCTTCACATCTTCTCTCCAACATGGTGTGATTAGATTCCTCCAGGAAGTTGGGATTTAAATATCAACCATGTTAAAATTTTGTCTTTTTTTGCAAAGGTTGTGTGCAGCAATTTCAGCTTTTTTAAGACGCAGTTATGGGAAAAATAAACCTTAAAAAATTATGCAACTTTTTTTTACCCTTACCCTACCCATAACATCCAGGAGGGACTGACTTATAAATCAAAGCTGGATTCTGTTTACTAAGGCATATAAGGCTATGTTTTATTAAAGTGTATAAGAGTAAATGGGGCTGAATAAAAATAAAACACTTTGCAGATGAATCCTCATCATTCTACTTCATACCCATGTTCTCTGTGTTTGTTTACTATAAAATGACAAAATTCCAAGAAAACACATTAAAGTTTGTTTTTAATGTGAGTAAATTCAAGGGATGTTAACTTATTTTATAATTATTATGTTTTCAGGTCTGAGGAAAGTTTAGTTTGGTATTTCAGAGTAAAACAGAAGCAAGAAAAGAGTAAAAACACATTACTTCATCAGTAAATATCCAGAATGGTGGCAGGAAAACAGATCATCTTTCCCATTTAATGCAAAGTAAACCTCTTTGTTTTTAACATGTGAGGTGTGGAGGTCGCACCTTGTTGGCGAACAGCGGCCGGATGTTGTTGAAGAGCTCCAGCTGCTCCTGCAGTGTGTGTCCGCACTGCTCCGATGGGTCCATGACGTAAAGCACCGCCGCCCGCAGGTGAGCCAGAGCTGTGATGGCCTGCATCTCGATGGTGTTCCTCTCCTCCAGAGGGTGGTCCAGGATGCCGGGCGTGTCCACCACCTGCAACAAAACCCCAAACCTCAGTTCCTCTGCAGCAGCAGCAGCAGCAGCAGCAGCAGCAGCAGCAGCAGCAGCAGCCGAGTGGTACCTGCCAGCGCAGGTATCTGTAGTCCATGTGACCCACGAACAGAGACTTGGTGGTGAACGCGTACGGCTGCACGTCGACATCTGCTCTGGTGACCTGAGGGGAAAGGTCAATTTACACGTTGTCAAAACTCCTGCTTCAGCAGCTTAATTCTGACAACTGAATGGTTATTCAATTGACTACTCTGATGATTAATTGAACACTATGCCGATTAATCGATAAAAATGTCAAATTCTGCAGATTTTTCATTTAATCACTGAAGCTTATTTTTTATAACAATAAATATATAAAACTGAACAAAATAACAATTTAATTATTTTTTAATGACAAAATAAACATTTTATTGCCTAAAATGCAACAACATTGAATTTCCTTAGAGTACGACTTGATTAGTTGGACCAAAGGATGAATCCACAGCTAAAAAAATCCTTCAAACGTGTCTGAAATGATTGAAATAAATTATAATATTGTCGTTTTAAGGACATTTTTAAGTAATATAATGTATCCAAAATAAAAAACAACAATTAAAATCCATAAATAAAAAAACAAACGCAACCAAAACCATAAGTATAATAAAATATGAAGTCTCTGTAAACAAAAATTGTCCTTCAAAAATATAAAAAATTTGTCTCAAACATTAAAAACAGGCAAAACTGCCAGTTTAAACTGGAAAAGCTCAACCCTTTCAATACATCAACTAACCGATTACTAAAACAGTTGACGATTATTTAAATCTTTGATTAATCGTGATTAATCGTTTCTGCGCTGCTCACCTTGTTGATGAAGCTGGACTTGCCTACGTTGGGGTATCCACACAGCAGCAGGGTCCTGGTGTTCGGGTCGATGCTCGGCAGACGGGACAGATGCTGCCGGACTGTTTGGGATCAGAACCAGAACATTTAGCTAAAGATCCAGCTGAGTGGACGGCGGGTCTGCGCTCGCCTCTCACCTTGCTCCAGGTACTCCAGACTGGACTTCTGCCTCTTCAGGATGGTGCACATCCGACCCAGAGCGGCTCTCTTCAGCTGTTTGCACCGGTACATGGAGTCTCCGTACTTCATCAGACGCACGTAGTCTTTGGCAACACTGGACAAGTTAAAAGGAGACACCTTCAAAATAAAAGCCTTCGGGAATCTGCTGCAGGTTGGTAATTTATGCACGAGTGTATTTTTGATTAAATATAAACTGATGGGATTTAATACAGTGTTGAACCAAATAGAACTGTTTTAAATACATGCTCTATTTGCTTATAATGTCTTCTCTTGTTTGTCACAAAGTTAAAAAGAATATCAAAAATTGGAAATATTTACATCTCTACTAATGAATGTCTAATATTGACGAATGTCAGCCATAACAGTGACATCAGAAATCAATATTGGCCCAAAGTTTCATATCAATCCATCTCAGCAGAATCTGCAGGACTTTCTAATCCCAAAAACCAAATTCAAACACACTGATCACCACATCTGTGACTTCAATAGATTTTCACTGTCAATAATGAGCAATAATGTAACTTAATTACATTCACTTCAGTGAAATTTTTATTTATTTATTTTTAGGAGTGTTTTTACTACGCTGTACTTTATACTTTTACTTGGGTAATTTTATTATAAAGTATCTCTCCTCTTTACTTGAGTAAAATTTCTGGATTTTCTACCAACTGAACAAAAAACAAACATGTTTTAACCAGAAATTCACCAGACACAGACACACACATGCAGTTTATGTTGAAGTTTATAAGTTTTTTTATTGAAAGGAACTGATTTGGAAAAAAAAATATATTTTTTGCTATTTTTTTAAAAATATTTATATGAATTATTGTCATTTTGGTCCTTAAGATGCCAAAATGTCCACTTAACTTTATATATTGGTCTGTTTGATGATGTAATTTTTAAATATGAAATGATCGATAACTTGATCAGTTACTCAATACTGGAATTGACTTTTTACCAAATACTTTTTTACACTTACTTTAGTAATTTCTTGGACTTACTTGTCGATCAGATTCCTGGCGATGTTTATCTGTCCTAAGGCCAACTTGTAGTGGTCTTTATCATACAGCACGTTCATCAGGTCAGCATAAAACGGATGGATGTCCTGGAAAAATAAGAGATGATCACAACCTGCCTGCAGAAACCAGATCAGAATAATCAAAATACTCAAACTGAGGGTCTTACGTCGAGTTTGGGGAAGTCGGTGAGGATCTGTGTGAGTCGGTCGTGGTAGTTCTGTTGCGTGAATTTCACCTTCCGCATGTAGAAGTGCCGGATGCGGTGGATCTGGTAATGCTTGTGTATTACCGTCGGCGTTTTCCTTTGAGTTTTGGATAAAGTGACGTCGATGAATTCCTGCAGAAATGGAGATGAAGGCGATTCAGAGGTTAGAAACGCCGGCGGTTTGATTTTCAGAAAAACATAACAGAGTTATCAGAACAGGAAAAATATCTAGACACAACAAAAACCCCAAATCTGAGCTTTCAAATCTGAAAGCAATTCATTCAGAAATTAATTGCTTTGATTTTCTTTGTCATGACCAAATTCTCCAGCAAGAAACCTAATCAAAGATTCATTGCTTCTTATTTAAAAGTTTCTAAGAGCTATTTTATTACATCAATACTGATATAAAGAAAGCCTTGCCCAGTCAGTCAATCAAGTTTTCAGAAACCAAAAGAAAATATATATAAAAAAAGTAATTCTGATTTCCCACATAAGTAAGAAATTAACTGCAAATTTACAGTTTAAATGTCCAGCAACATCCAGTTTCCTCTCCCATTTTCACCATAAATACAAGGATTGCTATTGATTTTTCTAATATCCACCAAAGATATCCAGTTAAATATCATTTCCTAATTTATTTTTATCATAAGTGTTAACAGAACATTTTCAGCTTAAAGGTACAGGAAGCCCATTTTCTCTCTAATATCCACCATAAATACCCAGCTTACTGTTGATTTCTCTAATTTACACCAAAAATGTCCAGTTAACCGTCGTTTCGTTTTGATTTCCACCATCAGTGTCCAGTTAGTTGACATTTCATCACTTATTTTAACCATAAATGTCCAGATTTTCAGTTTAAAGATCCAGGAACCCGCTGTTTTCTCAACCATTTGCACCATAAATGCCCAGTTTCTGTCGATTTCACTAATCTCCACCAAAAATTTCCAGCTAACTGCGTATTTTAAGCTTAACGACCCAGTAATCTTCTGTTTTAGCACCTTTTCCACCATGAATATCCATTTAGCTGCCATTTCCTGACCAATTTTCAACAAAAAACCCCTCCAGATTTCCAATCTAAAGGTCCAGTAACCTCTTGATTTTTCTATTATTTTGACCATAAATATAATATTAACGAAAAATATCCAGCAAGCCGCCGATTTCCAGTTTAAAGGTCCAGTAACCTCCGGTTTTCGATTTTCCTCCATAAATATTCAATTAGTTGTCAATCTCCTACATAATTCCACAATTTTACGTATAAATTGGCCGTCTTTCACTAAATTTCCATCACAAATCTCCTGTAAGAAATTAATTTCGTCTCTAGTTTATTTTTTAAAAGTACACTAGGCTGCTGCAGTAAAACACGTGTTTTCCTTCGGTGTTTTCTTTCCTGTCTGTCGATCATTTCTCACAACGACTTGAGCGGAAATCGGTTTAAACTGCGAAATTAGTTAAATAAAACTTACCTTGGCGGTGGGAACCACCATAATCTTTTTAAAGTTATAAAGTGCCATTTTGTCGGGACACGTTTAGGTCCACTGACGGCACGGAGAAGGGAAGGGAACCGGAAAATACGTTGTAAATTAAGATGGTTTTCTGTCTCATTGTCGCCCTCTCGCGATTGGAGTGAGGGACAGCAGGAGGAATTTTTAAAATACGTTTTAAAACCTAAAAATCCGTTTGACGTTTTCGCTCACATTGTTTTACTTCATATTTTATATTGTATTTAGTCAGGTTCATCTTTATCTGATAGTAATACTTATTTATTGATTTGAGGCAGTTTAATCTTGTAAATAAATGTTTTTAGACCATGCACCTATTAATATTGGACATAACGGACTTACCCATAATACTCAAAATAACGGATTTCTTTATTCTTTGGGTTTAAATGCAATAATTTATTTATTACTTTTTTAAAACAAGACTTTTATCAAAGCGTTTCGAATCGTTAACTGAAGCAAAAATAATAACTTCAGAAAGATTCTATTTTTGTAAACTAAACAACATAATTGAGACCTATTCATATAATCTTAGAATTAAATGTTTTTAAACGCTATATTTATTAAATTTGGACCTAATAAACTAAATAAATCTTAAAATACCAGATTTTTTTACTTTTAGATTTAAATTCAATAATTAATCTACTGCCATTTTTTAAACGCCTCTTTTATTAAAGTGTTAGACTAAACTAAACAAAAAACACAAGAGACGGAAAAAACACACCAATTTGTTGTGACCCGCGCTAATTAGAAATTACCCAATCAGAAAGCGCCGCTGTTCCAGAGACCCGCCCACCCTCGTTTATCACGAGTGAAGTTCGCGTGCGCCCTCTGGCCGTCTGGGCCAATCAGGACGGCCCGCTGTGTGAGCGAGGGAGCGAGAGGGTCGAGCGGGAGCCCTGTGACAGCTTCCCTCTCTCTGCTGCACCAGAGAGAGGGAAAACACGAAGAGGTCCCACTCTGAGGACAAGACGGAGGCGACTGTTTACCTCTTAAACAATCGCCTCCATCCTAAAGAAATAAAATTAATTATAATATCGACTCAAATTATCAAAACAAAGCAGAATTAACTCAATTTTCTACTTGATAGCGATAAAATATTTCAATGTGACGTCACACTCAATTCAGAAATCACACAGAGGTGAAGAAAACTAGCACCTAGTATTTGGAAATGTAACGCATTTTAACCTTAGAATTATATTTCTAAGTTGGAAAATTAGTAGCAACTGTCTGATAATGGCTGAACCAGATAAAAAAAAACGTCTATATTTAATTCTCCTAAGGGTGTCCAAAGTGTGGCTCACTCAAAGGGCCATTTGCGTTTTGAGTGGCCTTGGATGCAATTCAGGAATGGTTTAAATGGTACCGGTGCCAAAGGAGACTTTTTGTGTTTTTCTTTGTATGAAATTTTTAATAATAAATTAATATCTTAATAAATAGAAAATTTTAAATACAAAAACCAATGTTTTGATTTTATTTTAATATTGTAGTAAGTAGGGCCATACTGACTTCTTATTCAAAAACAGACTTGGTCAAACCCAATAATTAAATACAATTAAGGGTTTTCAAAGACAGTGCTAATTTTTGTTGCTGGGAATAAACTAAAATTGATATTTTGACTGACTACTTAGGAAACTGCACAGCTTTGAGACTCTTTTTCTGACCTGTTTAACAAGTAATAAGAAAAGAATTCACAATGAAATCATAATTGCATTTTCAACTGAATAAATAAATAAATTGTGGAACTTGAGCTCTTTCAACTTTGTGATTTTGGCCCACAGTGCAAAAACTGTTTGAACACCTCAGTCCTAAGTATTACAATTTAATGAAATAATCCCGTCAGAAGTATAAATTAAACATACTTGTTCTTCATTCAGTGAAATTACTCTCAGTGGGAAGAGCAGCCAGAAATTTTACTCAAATAAGAGTAACAATACCTTAGAATAACATTAGTAAAAGTATGTTATGGAAAACTACTCCTAACAATATTTCTCTCTACTTAAGTAAATGTAACTACCCACCTCTGAAAATAATACAGTTGATTCCTGCAACATTTATTTTGTTTTATGTTTTTCCATTATTATTTTACATTTCAACTGTTTGAATGTTAGGACTCATACATAATGTCAAAATTTTGAATTTATTAACATCCTATACTTGATTTGTTAAAAAAATTAAACATTTTAAAAAATTCGCTCAAATTTCTCATCACAATTTAATGGAAACATAGCTACAGTAGCTACATTGCAGATGCGCTCACAACTTTGTAAATATTTTTCTACTGTTGAAAAAACACAATTTAGTGATTCAAAAACATTACTTCGAAGAAGAAAACTACTTCCTGTCGTCTTCTTCTTCGTGTTTTGAGCCAGTGGCACCATCCGATTGATCATGTGATTCATGTGATGCGGAGAAAGTGTTTCTATTTCAGTTTGGCAAAATAAATCAATTTCGAAAATAATAATAATAATAATAATAATAATAATAATAATATCTCATCCTACTGCCAAAACCTTGCATTGAAAAACACTTTTTATCAAACTTGGCCTGTTTCCATTAAGGAAATTTATTTTTGAAATGTCAAATTGCGCAATTTTATGGCTACTCATGTGAGTTTTGAGCAAATTTAGAAAATTTTGTAAAAACGAAGAAAAAGAAAAATATGTGTATTTGGCATGTTTCCATCTGACTGTAATAAAGAGGAAGTTGAGATTCCAAACTAGCATGGACTACATATTGAAGAAAAATTTTTACTGGAGGGCTTGACTTTCAAATTCATTTTTCAGAGTTTTGTGTCTCTGGTAAAGCACAGACCAAAAGGTCAAAAAGAAAGTTTGCTACTTTCTATGTTCTAATAATTAATTTTTCATTATTAGTGCATTAACTCTTTTTTTTATTTTTTTTTAAGAAAAAACAAATAAACAAATAAAGTACAAACGTTTTTTTTTTTAAAAAAAGAGGAAGTTTTTTTTTTACATTGCCATTTCCATCAGACTTTTCTAATTTGATCCTTAAAATGTGCATTAAAAAAATCTTTGATAGATGGACACATGGAGGAATATATACCCAGCCTCCCTTTCATGTTAACCAGAAAAGCAGTTTAGGTTGAAGTGAGACTTCCTGTTTCTACACCAGCTTTGTTCTGATGCTGTTTTCTATCTGCTGAGCCTGGTGGTCTAATATGTATGAACACATTACCCACTGGTAGTATTAGTTTTATTAATTTTAAGCAAAAAATAATAATTTGGAAAAAAAAATTTAAGCGTTGAAATTTTTGCAATTGATTATATTGTATTTTGTCTTAAAAATACAACAATTTGCTCATAACTTTACAGTTTTTTGTCTTTCTAATGATATCATTTGTTTATCAAAAGTACTTTTGTAGTCAATTTTTCTCTTATTTGAGTACATTTTATATTTTTATCTGAGTATAAATACTTTAGCACAATTTTTGGCTACTTTATTAAACGTCTTCTTTCAGATGAAATAGGGAGAAAACCTGTTTCCTGCTTTTCCCCCATAAAACCTTTTGCTTTAATCACTTCTAGACTAGACTACACAGACTACATCTGATTGTGGTAATTTCCAGGTTAGAATTTCAGAGGCAGATTTAATGTAGCACTTGGAACCACTGGCTTTTCACATTGTAACTCCAAAATATATATTTGTTAGTTTATTTTTCCTATTTGTGGCTTTTATTTTGGTAAAAATGAGTTGCACCACATTTCCAACAACTTTTATAACTTTTAACTGGAACAGGATTAGTTTAGGTTTGATATAATCACTTCAAGAAAATTCTAATTTCTATGTTTGAACCCAGCATTTTTCCTTAAAAAGATTTCTCTATTTGTTTTTACAGGAGATGATTCTTAGGAAAAATAATACTGACTTTAATAATAAAAACTGACTCCTCACAGATTTCTATTTTTCCCAGAATTGTGAGAAAAAAGTCTGATTGCTTAAAGACAAAATTCTGATTGTAATCTCAGAATTCTGACTTTTCTAAATTCTGAGTTTAATTCTCAGATTTAAGTTGCAATCATAACCTTATGGTTGTAATCCTCCAAAATATTTTTCACATTTCTTTTTCCATGTGAAATTTCCACACATGTATACATTCATTTTTTCTTTCAAAGCTCACGAGTTCTTAATCAGAATTGCAACTTTCTTAATTTTGAGGGTAAAACACAATATTTTGAGATTTAATTTTTAATCCTTAGATAAAAGTGAGAATCTTTTGATTAAAATCTGAATTCTAAGATTAAAGTTAGAGTTCTGATTTTCTTTCTCATAATTTTGAGGAGAAAAAAGAATAATTTTGTAATTCGGAGATAAAAGTCAGAAAATTTAATTTCTTCCTCAAAATTCTGAGATGAAAATCTGAATTTTCACTTTAATCTCATCAGTGAATCTAGTTTTTTTTCTTTCTTAAAAATTCTGAGATTAAATCGGTATTTGGACGTTTCTTCTCAGAATTAGGAGGAAAAAACAAATTCTGATAGTAAGTGTATAATTCTGAGATTTAAGTCAGAATTGTGACTTTTCTTCTTCAGATATCTGAGATTAAAATCAGAATTTTGTGATTAAAATCAGAATTAATTTTTTCCTAGTGGTGGTAATTCTCTTCAGTATTTTTCCCATTTTTTGTCTTGTGAAATTTTCACGCATTAATTCTGTTAATTCAAAATGAGCGATATCCATAGTCTAATAATGAGAATGACATTTTAATTATCAGAAATGTTTTATTTTGTCTCCAAACTCGTTGGAGTGACTCCTCTGCTGACCAATAGACGATCTTAGTGCTGCACACGAAAGGGAAAGGAAACGCCGACTTCTCCATTCCAAAATCCCTTCTGCCTCATCTTTTAGCACCAACGGCTTGTTTGATCGATTTGAAGCTTTGAGACGCTCTCTCCTTGGCTTCAGGGCTTCTTTCGGTCGCTTTTCGACTGCCTCTTTGCGCAGAGCCAGCTGTTGGCCTGGAGAAATCCATCACCGCTTGAGATTTGAGGCGCCAGATTTATTGAGCCCGAGTGCACAAAGTTGATAGTTAGCCACCTAGCTAACTGTTAGCTCGCAGCCCTTTTTTGGTTCCAGCTTCGGGGGCGTCGTTTTGCGCTACATTTGGCTCCCGACAGCTAGCAGCTACACCTGAATGCTCCTTTTGGTGAGGTTTAGAGCTGCTGTCGGTAGAGAAGGCGCTCCATATTGGCTGCTCGCTGATAAGTCAGCGTAAAAAGCCCGGAAGGAAGCCAAAGTGAAGGCCCGAGTCCAGCAACACCAAGAGCCGCCTCCGTCAGTGTTTGTACCGCCGCGCAGTGAGAGTTGACAGGTGAGTGAGAAACGGCCTTTACCATCCCGTGGAGGTGGGAATGGATTGACATCCGTGTTTTCTGTTATTATAACTAAATATTGATGTTATCTGTAATAGTTGAGGGGTTGGGAATTTCGCGGAATCACGCCATCTTTCCAGTTGTAGTTAGCCGCGGTTGCTACTTTCCTAGCTCAGTTAACTTTACAGCAGTGGTTTTTAACAGCTGGGTTATGTTGGTGTTTAAACGTTCATATTCGGACCGAACCGACCTCTGATTAGGTCTTTATAGTATCCCCCCTTCACCCTCCAACCACAGGCCGGTTATGGCCGTGGCCTTTAGCCCGGGAGCTGCAGTCTTTCTCGGCTCAGAGTCTGCATTGCGTCTGTGGTGGAAGTTGCTGTGTTGACTTGGAAAGTTGATCCAAACAAACATGGCTGTTGTGTTGGGAGGCGTCATTATTTATAGCTACATTTACACTATTTCTACCCTAAAGGTAGATGCTTTTTACTTTTTGTCTCAAAGTTTTATGTGTTTTTATTTTTTGAATATTTACAAAAATACAGCGAGTTGCATTATGTCAAATCTTTTGTTTTGCAAATCCGAGGGAATGGGTGGAAGTATAAGCTTATCTATACAAATAACATGTATTATATGTCTAATACAAATATATAACATTTAAACACGCATTTTTAGTTAATCCATCAATATAGTGTCTATTTAAATTTAATTACAGCAGCAAGAACAACCATTATTTTTTAAATTTGACAAAAAACAACAAGCATCAACAACAAAAACACTAATAATAAATAATAATATTTATGGTTGTGTGATAATAAAAAAAATCAACATTCAAATTATTTCACAGTTTAATGCCAGTTACTGAAGTTTTTTCTGATAGTTCTGAATTAGCAATTGTTAATTTTTGACTGTGTAAAGATTTAGAACTGTATGTAGTTTAATTACTTTAATAATTCATTTTTTACAAATGGTTTGTAGGCCTGTCTCAAATCAATTAATCTAATGATAAATTAAAACAAACCCAATATTCTCCATTTGCATGATGTATTAATTTTATTTTTTCTCTCTTTCTGCCAAAATCTGGATAACAAAAGTCTTCAGTCTGTTGTTTTGGTCCCAGTTAGCCCTTCTTTTGAAGGACATTTTTTGTTAGAGACTTCATAATTTATTTTATTTGCTGTTTTGTTTATTCATTTTTGATAAATGAACAAAACAACTCTAGTGTTAAATGTTTGTTAGAATCTAAAGTTTATTGATATTTGAGAATGTGTTCTTGAAAATGATGTCAACTTCTAGTTTACAATTTATCAATTATCATTCAGCAAAATTTGTTCTTGTGACAGGTCTATGGTAATGCTGTTGAGAATCTTTGAAATTCCCTTCAGAGACGTCTTTTCTTTCAATATTTGTGTTTTGGGTAAAAATTGCATGAAATTTAAGTGGTTATTTTGATCCACTTAAATTATATGTTTGCTTTGCCACATTCCAGTTGAATTTTTAACATTTTACCGGTCAGGATTTTTTAATTGTCTTTTTGACTGAATGTTTACCCTTTCAAACAATTGAATAACAATTTTAACCACCTTTTTGGATTTTAGACGAATGATATTAAAGTAGAACAGGACCAGAAATTAAACTGGCTGATTAAAATGCTAAAACATGGCTGTAAAATAAGTTTTTAAAACGTTTACTAGCAGAATCAAGGTATCAATCTGGAATGGGTGATATGGTTTGAAATCTTTTCACATATATGTTTTTTGCTTTTATGGATTTCTAAAATATTTTTGATATTTTTGCTATCATGGAAAGATTAGAATAATAAGATGTGAAACTAAAATTTATCTTCCTGTTGATCTTATTTTTAAATAGAAAAGCATCAATTTTTTCCTAATTCTGCTGAAATTAAAGATGCTTTTCATTAAATGTCATTTATAATAATTATTTGTGTTGGTAAAATCTAGAGTTGTAAAACATTAACATAGTAACAAATTCACCAATATTCACAAAATCTCACAAGACAAGCATTTCATATCTATATTTATTGATTTGTTTTATGTTTTAAATATCTGAGATACTGCCAAACTGGTGGTGTGACCTTTCCAGTTTTATTCAGTTTTCACTCCACATCAATGTTTGAAATTTTGAAGCAGTTATGAGGCACAACCTGAAACTGATGCTGCACCAGTTAGTCAGCAAGTTGTTGCTAGGTAACCAAAGAGTGAGCGAGTTGCTAGGCAACCAAAGACTGAGTGAGTGAGTTGATCCACCAACCAAGCTTAGCTAGCGGTGGGAGACTTTCCTCTGCCTAACTCCTCCAGAATGCTGTGCATAGGAGTTCAGTGAATATTATAAATATTGAATGTTATATCACATGTATTATCTATTGATATTGATCACATGTTTATTGCATTATATATAGTTATTGATTTTTGTTGTTGTTTTTTTTGAGACGCTTGAATTGACTCAATGCAGTTTGCTTTGGCTTTAGCTACCAGAAGGTCGTCATGTTTTCTGGCACTTCAGAATGTTTTAGCTACTGAATCTTAATGACAAATTTTGTCTAGAGATCAGTCAGCTTGAACTAACTATAATCCTTGATAATTGTTTCTTTAATAAGCAGTTTCTCAGTTTAATATCTTTTTCTCCAGTTTTTCTCATCTCACATGTGGCTTCTGTGAAATCCAAACTCTGTTATCCTGCTGGAGAATCGCTGATAAATTATTGCGTATAAGGTTTAATTCTTGATCTCAGTAGACTTTTGTTCGCTCTTAAGAAGCCAATTAAATCTGCGTTCCAAGACTCTGAAACAGAACCACTTGTTTGCCTGTAAAAAAGTCAGACTGGAAACATACTTGGTGGACCACTGCGGCTTTTTGCGCCAGATTTATTTCAGAGAACCACGAGGTCATAAATTACTCCGTAAAATTACACAGAAGGAAAACAAAGGTGTGGAAAACGGCGGGAGGGTGGAGGATGTTTTGGTTCAGGATTGTCTAGACAATGAGACTGACTCACTGCCCTACTGTTCATGTGTTTTAGCCCGGGTCGGGGGTTCTGTTATGTTATTATTTTTAAGCTGGTTTGACTTGGAAATCACTGCTTCAACATGTTTTTACTCAAATAAAAGTAAAAAGAAATTATCCAAGGGGAACACATGTTTAACAAAAAGGCTTCTCAAGTACTGAGTAGCTGATCATAATATATGATTTAGCAGCGAATTTGAAGAAGCCTCTGACTGAAGACACTCTGTGTACAGTACATGCTAGCACACGGCAGTACAGTACTGGATGACAATATATAATGTATACTCAGACCTGTTGCAATAAGCAATGAATCAATTAATTGCTTGATTCATGTAATAATTTCCATTTCCATAATTTATGATTTTTGTCTTTCTACCAAAAACTGAATCATTAAAGTCTTCCATCTGGTGTTTTGGTCTCATCTAGCCCTTTTTTGGAGGACATTTTTGATTACAAAGACTTCATAATTAATTTTGTCGTTTCTGATGTTTGGTTTATTTATTTTGGATATTTGAAATGTCTTAAAGTTTCAGTATTAATTATTCAATAGAATTGAAAGTTTGTTGATTTTTGAGAATCTGTTCCTGCACTATTATACCATTACCATTAAATATGGCCTCAAAACAATAACATCGTTTATCACAATAACTACTGGGATGATTTATTGTCCAGCTAAATGTGTTATTATGAAAGGCCGATGTTTATTGAATCGTCTTGGCTCAGCAGATAGAAAACATTACAAACAACAACAAAGTTTATACACAAACAAGAGGTCTCACTTTGACATAAATTGTAGGTGTGTCTCTGAAACACGTTTCAATCAGTAAAGTTACTCAATCAATATCCAGAAAGTTTACTCAAGTAAAAGCACTGCTACTCCATAATATTAGTCAAGTAAAACTAAAATGTACCGTTACTGTTTTTTGTTCCCAAAAAGTTACTCAAGTAACTATAAATGAGTAAATGAAACTAATTACTAATAGGAATGCACAATACATCTGCAGTAACATTGGTATCAACTGACATTTATTTTTTTAACACAGTTGTGTCGGCCCAGTAGTGAAACTGGGCCAATATTGTACAATATCAGTTATCAGGCATAACAACAATATTGACTTTGGATATTGTTTTATTTATTTTTTTTATCAGTGCATTCCTAGGTACAGAGACAGATATTTCTGTTTCTATAGTATCTAACTGTGCTTAGATAAGATTCTACTTTAAAATGTCAACTCCACATGTTTTTTATGTTTAAATATAAGGGAAACTTTTTATATTAACTGCTGTCTTTCTCGGCTCAAAATCTAAATAATTCATAGTTTTAAAGTAGGAAACCTGGAGAAAAATACATGTAATGGTCTTCATATGTTTTCTTGTAGTTTGTATACAGGAATCTGAAGCAGCTTGTTACACACCAAACCATTGAAGAATGTATCCCCTGTTTCTAAAAACAATATATTTACATCTTATTAGTTTGTGCAAGTACATCTCTGACCTAACTGTGTACATTTCCAACATTATCACTGCTTAGTTTTAAAAGTGCAGACTGCAGGATATAGATCTAAACCAGGCAAGTTTGTGTAAATATCTAATAAAAAGTCATTTTACTCCAATATATTGCATAAAACAGCTTTTAATTAAAAAAACTACAAAGAAATAATATAAAAATAATTACTTAATTCTAAAATATATAGATAAAAATGCTTTTAATTCTACTGTTCAGGAAGGTTTTGATCCTAAAATGGTTATTCTTTTTAGATTTGTTTTTTTCTGAGCTCCATTCATATCTGTGGAATGACACACTGACTGTGTATCATCGTCATTGTGTGGTTCAAAGGTCATCAGCTTTACAGCCATGCCATTCTCTCCCTGCTTTGTCTGCAAACACAATCAGAGCCCGTGTCACAGGCAGGCACCGATTGTTGGGCCGGATTATCAGCGCTTCACACACAGCTTCAGCAGAACGGCAGAAAATACATGTTTCCACCTCTCAGGAGTCGAGTTTGAAAAATGAGACTATCAGCTGAGAGTGAGAAAACTAGAGAGATGCAAATAGTTACAGGGCCTTTAAAAAGTATTCGCCTCTTTTATTCTTGTTACAAATCAGTTAAGGGCAACAAAATTGTTTTTTACTAAAAAAAAAAAAACAAAAAAAAAAACATTTAATATCAAAATAAAAACTGTTTTTTACCAAAATGCATTTTAAATAAAAATAGAAATGATTACATAAATATTTAAAGTAACTTCAGTTAATTCAACAGAGGTCCAATCAAGTGGTGCTAGTCGTCTCACAATGAGGAGACTGGAGATAACCTGAGTGCAATGAGTCTGTCTCTAAAAACACCTGGTCCTTTTGCTAATCTAATACATGCTCAGTCTTTGCCTTTTAATACAAAACATGAAGGCATTGTAAACAGAACATTGTAAACAGAATTAGAAAGATATTTTTTTTACATTTTTATTGTTTTGTGGAATTAAATTTCAACTGTTTCTGCAGCTCCACAAACAGAAATACAGTTTAAAAATAAAAAATTCAGCATGCTAATCGCGTTAGATTCACTTCTGATGGCCATATCTTTGTCTCTCCTTAAAGTAACTGCCGGCCACTGACCTTTGACCCGCTCCGTCCACCCACACATCACAGCTGATATTTGCTAAACATCCGTGTTCAAAGCTAATGTGTTTTTGTCTCCGTCTGCTCCCTCTGAAGCTTACTTGGTGACACAGAGACTTCTCCCTGAGGAGCCAAGAAGCAGACGGCTCATGACTTCTGACCAGGACACGAAAGTTGTAGCTGAACCACAGGTGCAGCAAGTACAAGAGGCAAAAGAGAACTCTCATTTGGTGAGTTTTGTGTTTTTTCTTTTGCCGTTTTTCAGCGTTTCTGTTTTGGTTTGCAGCAATTTAAGCAAGGCGGTGTGACTTTTGCCACCTCTGATGGCTCAAATTGTTGCTTTCTATCTAATAAGCCAACATGTGGCCTAACAATGGTATTGTTTTGAGCTATTTGCTGGCTTGTGTTTTATGAAGAAGAAAGTCTTGGTGAATGAAAACATCTCCTGTAACTGAAGAAGCACGACCTGCTTTTATTTCTTTCCTTTCGTGAGTTTAGTACAAATAAAAACCCAAACAAACTGGAAGAGTGCAGAATTGTTTGTGTGACCACTGGAGAAGCAGCACTATTTATATACATTTTTGATCAAGTTCATGGTGATTTACGTTTTAAATTTTGTATTTATAATTCTGGAGAATATAATTTGAGACTAACTTTGAGTTTATGTTCTTATTTTGTCAACAGTCAAATAGAAATCCAGCAAGAAACAAACAGAATAGTGAATTGCAGCGGTGCATTGTGGGGCTATTTTTTTCGTCAATTTAGTTAAATCTGCAGTATGTAACTTTCATAAATGTTTTTTATTTACATATTTGTCAAAACTGTTAGCATATCATTACATTATAACATGAGGCAGATAATCTGTGAAAAGATCAATCTCCTCCACCTCCTTCCTGAGCTGCTATTATTATCTGAAGAAATGCACCAAAATTAACCAATCAGAGCCTGGAGGAGGGTCTTAGTGCTGCCAATTGTTCTCATGTAGTCGCTGCTAAATGTGCTAATAGTGGAGAAACGACTTACTGCTAAAAGAAAACCATTTATCAGACGTCTTCGGTGACCATGCTAACTAGCATTAGCGTTCAGAACAAGCCCCCATTGCTGCAGTGCAGCAATGGGGGCAGCGTTAAGATCCGCCTTCTGTCTCTGATAGATTGTTTCTAGTTGATACTGGGAGCACTGGGATATGCCAGAGGAGCTTGATGGTTTTTTGTTTTTTTTAACCATACTGTCACGACAAAGTGACAGATTCAGCAAATATGCCAAAAAAGTGCATCATGTGAAATCGGCTGTCTGTTGGGTGTGTCTGAAGGGCCCAGTGTGTTAATCCTCATGTAAATCCAGGTCTTTCATCACAGTGATGGAGGAGAAGCCTCCATCCTCCTGTTATTATTTCAGAAACCTTTCTTAGAAAGCGTTGGATCAGGACCTGCGGACAGTTCATCACCCTGATGGCTGCAGCCATCAGTCACTTCCCTCACTTTGTTCCCAGATGTTGAGGAAATGGCTTCTTCGGCTAGAAACACGCTTTACGTGTCGAAGTGATTCATATTAACTGCCTCTGTAATGTGAGCTGCGGCCTGTTTTTATTTTAGGAGATGATTGGTTTCATTGTAAAGCAGAGACTAAATTCTGACTCATCTTCTCTCCTTCTCTCCAGTTTTGAGTAAAATAATAATTATTACCATTACAGGTAAACTGTAGCATGTTGGTTAAATGTGAAACTGTATTAAAATTTATTACATAAACTCTCAGGCCCTTTGGTTAATGCAGAGGATTTTTATTTGTTAGAATATCTGTTCCCATGAGGCTCGTATGTAAAGTTAAACATAACCTCTAAATAGTTTAATTTTCATTAAGACCACATTTCTCTGTTTTTTTTTAAATTGATCTGATTTAATATTCTAATCTTAAATGTCAAGTTTACCTGTAGCAGAAAATTATCATAATAAACAGAAATGTGAGTATTTAAAATATACACTGTTTCACTACAAGTTAATTTAATTAATTATGTAAATTATTGACATACATTTGACCCCACTGGCATTAATTTTGAGTAATTAATTGCATAGATTTTAATGCACCCAAAATGTTAACTCGGTCACTTTTTTACATAAAGAAGTTCCTGCAGGATCCGATGCATTCACATGTTCCTGGTATGCCTGTGAACCTGACACACAAGCGACATCCACTAACGATAAGCTCACTGGAGATTAATTTCTGCTTCAAAAACCAATCTGATTGGATGTTGGAAAAGACTATCGTCATATTCACATTTTGCTAAAGGAGTTAGCCAGTCATTGAAGCTATCCTAGCTTAAAATGGCATCTCAATGCTAAACATGTAGCTGCAGCACAGACGCTAGCGCTAGCATCCACTGCCTACATTTCTAAAGAAAGTCCATGAATGACCAGGAGTTCCTGAAACACAGGAAAACTGAATTATGTACCAATCTGATGGTTTATTAATCTAAGGGTTTACATTGATTTAAAAAATACACATTTTAGTTTCAATTTTGAGGCCCTAATTTAAAAAATCTGATGCCTGCAGGTCTTATGATTGAATCTGTGATGCCAACTTCAGTTTTTTCTAAACTCTCATATCTAGAGTTGGAAAAATCAGTCTGATTTAAATTACCCGATTAGTTTTATAATAAACACAGCAGTCACTGTTTGTGTACACATTTTGAAGTAGCTGTGGCTGCTGATCTGCTCATGTAGCCTCACAAAGATTATGTAACTTCAGGATGAGAAATCTTTCCAAATTGAAACGGTGGCTCCTAGAGATAAGAGACATCCAGACTCTGCAGAACGTCTCCAAATTCAGGGAGCGGAACTGAAACCTAAACATCCAGAGGTTTTAAAGAACTGAAAAATGCTCATGCCAAAGCGATGAAGGCTGTTTTACTTTTCAGCCTCTCTGTGAGCAACTCTTCTGCCTGGCGTCTCAAAAGTCTCCTGAAGGCATTCGAACAGCTTGCATGGCGTATTATTCCTCCATGAAGCTGCTTGGACCTGCTGGGTTGATTGATGGAAACACATGGTTGACTTCTGCAGTGACTGTTTGGGCTAAATGTGGTCACTGGGTGGGAAGCCCCAACAATATGCAACCAAATAGAGTTTGTAGTCCAACAATTTGGTATGATTTATGATTTTACCTTTGTGTGTTTTCGATCAGATGTCAAAGCTGCAGTATGCAACTTTTATAAAAATTGTTTTTTGCATATTTGTTAAAACTGTCACCATGTGGTGACAGTATATGATGATACAAATAAGTGCATGATAAATGAAAACAAATACAATAATTTCAATTTGTATGATTTATAATTTTTCTCTTTCTACAAAAAACTGGATGACAAAAGGCTTCAGTCTGGTGCTTAGTCTCAACTAGACCTGCTTTTGAAGGACAATTTTGTTAGAAAGACTTCATAATTAATTTTATTTGTTGTTTTGTTTATATATGTTGGATATTTAAAATGTCTTCCAGCTCCAGTCTTAAATCTTCATTAGAATTTAAAGTTTATTGATCTCTGACAATGTGTTCTTGCATTATATTACTTTAAAATGGTCTGAAAACAACAATTTTATCGCTTATCACATTAACTTCTGAGACAATATATTGTTCAGCAAAATTTGTTATTGTGACAGGCCTAGATACAATCTGTCAAAAGATAAATCTTCTCTATATCCTTTTTAAGCTGCTATTGCTGTCTGAAGAAATGCACAGTTCTCAACCAAAAACAACCAATCAGAGCCAGGAGGCGGGTCTTATTGCTGTCAGTCATGCTTGTGTATTCTGCTTAATATACTAATGGTGGAAAAACAACTTACAGCTACAGGAAAACTGTTTATCTACTGTAATAAATGTCAGACTATGCTAGCTGCAACAAGGGGAATGAGCAGCGCCACATGACATTGTTATTGACAGTGCTTAGACCCGCTACATGGCTCTGATTGGTTGTTTATAATTAGCTTGATTATCTGCCTGATATGAATAAATATGTAAACACACACACACACACATATATACAAGTTACATCCTGCAGCCTTAAATGGGTTAAAATTTAGTGTGATGCCTTCAGGCGTTGGAAGGTGTTTTTACCCTGTAAGCCGCAAAATTTGGAAAAGGAAAGATCACGATAAAGACTGGAAAACGGATAAGAAGCAGAGGAAATGGAAAGGGGGCAAACTGACGCCCTGATGGCGTCTGGTGGGGTAACGCTTCAGGCTGTAGGTCTCATTACAAGCTGCTGGTGGTGGAAAAGCAATCAGTGGACCAAACGACGGTTTCCAGTGTTTTTAGCATATTTAGTTCAGGGAGATCCAGCTTCACTGCAAACAGAGAGGAAAATCTTTCCATGTTGGGAACAAAGGGACATGCTGCAACTATTTCTACATCACAGAATTTGATTAAAATAGCTTCATTATGGTAATTTTATTGATTTGCCTCAAACTGTTAAGCGTAGACCTCAATATATGCACTATCTGAAAGTAGTTTTCTCAGCTTTTAGCATTTCCTGCCAATAGTTTCATATCCGTCTGCATTTTAAGCAACTAAAATCTGTTCCTGTTGGCCAAACGAACCTGCCTGCCCATATGTTGAGCACATATGTGTTCAAAACGCATTGGATATTGACCTATTTTATAGCCACAAATGTTCAAGTCAAGGCATTTATAATTCAGACCAGACATGAAGAAAGGCAAAGACTGTAGTGAGTCTGCTAGAAAAGAGAGCACCAGTTGTTTCCATTTGGTTTTTCACCAGTAGAGAATATGGGGAATGTTGTTAGATTAACACGATTATTATCCAAAAAGTGGTCATCAGGTTAATTTCAGTTTGACGGATGGTAGAAATGGTCTTAATGGTAGAACTTTCAATCCTGAATGTCCGTCAGGAAAAAGTTTTAAAATTAGAAGAAAAAAGTCATGGTTCTTGGAAAATGACAAAAAAAAGTCCAAGTGTGATTTAAAAAAAGTATAACTTCTTTTTTTATTTGTACATCACAATAAACTAACATAACTGTTTTGTAAAATTTATTATCAACTAATGAAGGATTTTATTGTGGATTACATTACTGTTTTCCCCCTGCTATTTAGGTGTAGATTTTTATGTAAGTCCTTTGTGCTTTTACCTATTTATTATTCTCCTATCTTTGATCTGTATTTTAATTGTGTAAAATATACTGAATTAATTATTGGATATCAATAGGTGCTCAGTTATTATACCACTTCAGGAGTTCTGGGTAGAAAATATTAGCAAAGTTTTTTTCTGCAAACTTTGATTTCTGTACAGTTTTGTCTTAATTACGGCTCTGACTATGTTGTTCTTTCAACAAATTGCCTTTTTTCAGTCTATATTTTCTAGTTGATAACTAAATTAGCTGATTATTTGACAAAGAACAATTAATCCAATTAATCCTTTTCAGCCATAGTTGACTGTTTTTATTCTGATTCCAGAAGATGTTTGTCATAGTATTGTGTGCAATAAAAATAACTACCCTGGTGTTTCTCAGTTCATATCGAACCTCTGATTGCTCCTGATGTTTGCACACCAGCAGATTAGTCCAGATTCAGCTGTTTGCAGTCGCTGCTCTTATCTTGGCGGTGCTTCATCAGCTGCCCTGGGATGACACCGACAGTAACTCGGCTCTGAATCACTCCAACAAAACGGAACCGTCTCTCTCTCCGTCATCACGCCAGCCAACCTTTTCACCCTTGTCAAGGAATGGAAACATTTAAAATCTCTAAAGGTCAAGCAATGCCCGGTAAAAAAAACAAAAAAAACAACACGTCCGGTGATGTCAGCGGGGGGTTTCTATGGCAGCCGGCTCGGACAGGAGCTGAAGCATTAGCATAGTCTACTGTGTGTGTGTCTGCCTGGCCTGGATCTGCCGGTGCAGCTTCCAGTCAGACTCGTCTCTCTTTCTATGAATCTGCTTCTTGTTTTGACTTGTTACTCCTCCTGTAAGAGGAAACAGGTTTCACTGTGTTTTCGTTCTACTCCCAGCAGCTAATTAGTGGAGTTAGTCCATTAAAACACCCATGAGGGTTGAGCTTTAGCGTTCGCAAAGGCTTCAGGTGAGCGCCTCAAAGCCCCATGGACGTCTCCGCTGTTTTCCCAGAGAATGACTCAGTGCAACGGTGACAAAAACAAAAGCAGACACGGATGCTGAACAGGAGGAGGCAGCCACTCAGCTTGTGCAACGTCAGCTTTGCCCACCAGGGCAGCGGAGCCTCTCTGCTGTCATCAGATTTGTTGAATCGACGGAGCAGCTCGGAGCAGACGGAGTCGGAGGAGTCCGGCTAAAACTCGAAATCACACGGGGATGATCAGAGGTCTCATTCTGCCTGCATGTGGGAGCGTGTTTTTACTGAGTTTTAATCATGGATTGGATGGAGTGGAGCTTTTTACCACCTTCCACAGGAAGCTTCTGGCCTCCAGTGCCTGAGGAGTTAAATGATGCACTGGCTCTCACCACGGCTCTGGGTTACGGTCTGTTTGCCTGCGAGGCTTGCAGGCTGAACTACTCCTTTAATCCTGTGAGTATTTCCAGTGGGTTCAGGCCACCAAGACCCTAGGAAATACTTTAATTTCCACTTGTAATGCAAAAAAGCGAATGGTTTTTAACAATATAGAGAGTTCTTCACTCATTTAGAACCTAAACACAACTTTAAAGCAGCATTTAGGTTTCTAAGTCAGTACAATATTTCTATTAATTTCTGTGATAAAAGAAGGGAAAAGGGCAGTTCAGGATCAAACAAGAAGTTGCAGAAGAGTGCGTCTGTTCACCTGAAATTTGGAACAAACGTCCTTAAAACTGCAAAACAGCTGAAACACTGAGTTAACTTAATAAATTGAGATTAAAAACCCTCCTGTTCAGGGTTGCTTTTGAACCACAACAACTGAAAATTGAATAACACATTAGATGTGTATTGATAATTTTAACGATGGCACTTCAAAAATGTAATGCCTGCTACTGATTTTCACAGTTGTTGACTCTGTCATGTATTTATGATGAATTTGTTTTCATGATGCACTTTGATCTGCCTTGTTGCTGGAATGTGCTACAAATAAAATTAATTAATTGATGATGAAAAAGAAATGTCAAACTCAGGCATGGTGTCCACCCATGACAAAGTAGAAATAACAAAAAGTCTCGCTTGAATTTAAGATCCTAAAGAGAAAATCTATATTGAAATTCATCCAGTGAGGAGGAGGAAATAAATGGAATTGAATCAATAGGTGGAGACTGGAGACATAGCAAACCGGCACCCCTGTCTGCTTGTAATTCACTCCTGGTGACAAAAACTGTGATTTGAAACTGTAAAAGTTTGACATAGTAATTGCTGGTCCAGTTCTGACCAGTATTGTTACTGGGCCTGCATCAATATGAAAATATGGGCCAACATTGATATCCGATATTAAGACTACGACTTAGGCCTGTTACGATAACATTATGCTCAACAATAAATTGTTCCAGAAATTATTCAGATAACTGATAAAATTGTTGTTTTGAAACCATTTTCAAGTCATATAATAATAATAATAATAATAATAATGTAAATACAATCTCTCCAAATTAATTAATCTTAATATCTAAAAAACCTTCAACACTGGAGCTGTTGATGCCTTTGTATCGTGGATCTCTAATTGTTACTCTGAACATTAACGTGAACTTTTACTTCTTCTTACAACATTACACTAGAATACTTTATATTTGACTTGCAGTGATTGTGCAAGTCTCACATTCATCCACATAATCTGAGTTTTACTTGTGAGAATTAGGCGTGAATCCCTCTGCTAGGTTAGAGCAGATCAATCAGGCTACGCAGATGTTGGTGCTGCATAAACAGGAAGTCCCCTTTAGTTCACCTTTAACTTATTTTTCGGAAAAACCAAAAACCACTGCACACTTTTTTTTTTTTTTTTGCTCAACTAAGGAAGTTATTTTGAATTTTGCTTGAACCCAGCTGCATCTGATTCTGTGGTCTGGTTTATTCTGGTCTGGTAACGTGTGTGTGTGGGATCAGTCTCTGCAGGTAGAGAGGTTTGTTAAATTTCCTCTGAATCAAGAGTTGCAGCGCCTTGTTGAGTTTTTCTGGTTCTTTTCTCTGCTGGATTATTTGTCACTAAACAGTCTTGGAAAAATTGCCTGTGCCGGCGAACGATAAATCACTCCATGATGCCTCCCTGTCTCTGATTTATGTTTTATTCACTGTTGGTTGCTGACAGTAAAACCCTGAATCAAGCCACAATGTATTTAAAATTTAATTAACGGCAATAGTGTGAAGATTTTAGGTGCTATATAAATGTCCGTCACGATGTTTGTTTCCTTCTTTGTTTGTAGAGAAAATGGGTGAAAGTATTATGAATGAAGCAGGCTTGAAATAATTGTGATGAATCTATTGTTAAAATAATCATTAACTAATTTAGCAATCCATCGGTTAATTGTTAAGTGGAGTACACGCTAAAACATGCCATTTGCTCAAAGAACAGCAGCAGTTAAACCAAAAATGAACAAAAAATGTACACACTTTGCATTTGAGGTAAAAACTCACCTTTTCTGAAAATATTTTCTACCCAGAACTTCTCAGGTGGCAGTTTTAGCTTCACTCGGATCAAAAAAAATTCTATGAAGCACCTTTTACTATCTCATTATTGATAGGTTAATCAAAAAAAATAATCAACAGATCAGCCCTACACTGTATTGATGTGAAGTCAGTCAGAAAGGGTTGAGCTTTTCACATGATGGCTGCAGCCTCAGGCAGCCGCCTACCCATGCCTTATGTTGTTGGTCTTTAATTTTTGGTTCTTGGGATGAGCTCTACTGAAATGAATTTTGTTATGTTTCTTTGGGATGACAATAAAGGCTGATTCTGATATTAGGATTTTTTTTTTAGCTTCAGATGCATCCTTTCCTATAAATGACCAAGTGTACGCTAGAGGATTGCTGTTATTATTTATTTTCTTAATTATTTATGTCCCTATTTTGAATTTTGATTTAGAATAGCTTATGTGGTTAAATGAAAAAAATATCAGATTTTTTTGATTCGATCACTTGACAGAATAGTTTGATTACTAAAATAATCGTTAATTGCAGCCTTAGAATGGAGATTTTCCTGTTTCAGCCAGCAGCTCTGTTGGTGCGTCTGTGGTTTGAGGTTCCCTCTGCTCTTGTGCAATTTCTTTTGTATTGTGGGAGGGTTTTTCCTTTTAAATTCATTTCCAAATCTGAGCTTTCCTGAGGAAATTATTGTTAATTTCAGAAACAATCTTCAATGGTCACATTTACATTAAACAGAGTGAAAACTAGAGCAAGCAAACAACAGATCTGTGTTGCTTCAGCAGAAGCCTTGGCTTCTCTGACCGGACTGTGTTGTTGTTTTTCTCCCAGGAATCAGCCAAGGTTTCAGACCTCAACCCCAATGCGAAAGCATGGGCCAACCACATGTTTAGCCTGGACACCAGCGGGACTGCTGACACCACCACTGCTGCCCTGCAGCCATGGAAGGAAGGCTGCGATAGTTCGGCCGACCCTGGCCCAGAAGGTCAGTCGCCCGTTTGGGACACACACATGCAGACCACTTCTAATCTTACAATGAACTCTCTTAACTGCCCTGATATGGAAGACCAAAACTGGCATAATTAAAAATAAAACCATAAATGCATATTTAAGGAAAAGGATAAGCAAAATATACATATACACAAAGGGATAAAGGATAGAAAACCCAAATTCCACTCAAATAGAATTAAATATCCTTTATTGCTCCACACTGGGGAAATTCAGATGTAACAGCAGCATCAATATATGAGTTCAGACAAAACATCCAAAAGTGTTAAAATATAAAAATAAAGTGCATTTGTCAGAAATAGAAACATCATACTCTTGATCCAAGGGATGTACAACTCATTAGGATTAGGCCTGTTTCATTAAGCAATAAATCAATTGCGTGAGAAATTAAAACAAACTTGGTATTTGCATGATTTATCGTTTTTCTCTTTCTACCAAAAACTGGATCACAAAACTCTTCAGTTTGGTGCTTTAATCTCATCTAGCCCTTTTTTTGAGGAACAATTTTGTTCACACAGACTTCATAGTTAAGTTTGTTGTTTTGTTTATTTATTTAGCATATTTAAAATATTAAATGTACATTAGAATTTAAAGTTTATTGATCTTTGGGAATGTCATTAACATTGTAATACTTGAAAATGTTTTCAAAATGGCATTTTTTTTAATTGTAATGACTTTTATTGTTCAGCAAAATTTATCATGACAGATCTAAATATGACTCCTTTTCATTTTTTATGTACTTAATGTGCATGTGTTTTGAACATTAAAAAGTTAAGACTGTTTACAATGCATAACATCAGTGTATTGCAGACAAGCAACTGTGTAATAAAAGCAAAAATGTGATTTAAAAATGAGCAAAAAGACAGTAAATTGTTCAAATACCAGCAAGGATGCTGTTGAGTTTGTTGGGAACAGTGATGATTATGAAGTCTGATAACTGCTGGGAGGAAGGATCTGCATTAACGCTCCGTTGTGCATGAAGGATGCAGCAGTCTGTCACTGAAAAAGCTCTTCAGTTCAGCAGTCTAAAATGTTTTTGAAGGGAAATTACGGCAATGGCTTCAGATTAGTTAGGAAATGAAACAAGCTAAACCATTTATGGCAGAGTCTTAAAGCTGAGCCCAAACACGCTAAAATTTCTGATGAGTAAAAAAATAAAAAGAAACCTTCAGGTTTATTAAAGACTTTTCCTTCAGGCTGATTCCTTGGAGCTATTTTTAGGTCTCAGTTGGAGGCATTTTAAGAGTTGTGTCACTGAACACTGAGGGCGATTCTTTTAATCTCGAAACTCTGACGTCTCATTTGCATGTGGGTATTAAAGCTACACTATCGGCTCATTCACAACAAGTTATTTTTACTCTCCTGTCTGCCACACGTCACATTTTTCATGAGTGAAACACGTCTTTAATCATTCATACCTAATTTAATATGATGCATTAATATATTCCAGCCACTGTTCCCTGAACGTAACTGATTAACATCCAGCGGAGAAGCAACAAGGATATGGTTCGGAAACAGAAAGCATCGATTAGCTCTGCTCTCACTTTATTTCATACAAACGAAGATATTTTATGGAAAATTTAATCCAACTGACGGTGTATTTGTGATTGTTTATGCATCTTTTAAAAACTTAGAAAGTACAAAGAAACATTTGTATTGGAGATTTAGTATCATAAAGGAACTACAGTGAGTCTGAACCACATCCTGATATCACAGCTTTGCCACCAATGTAAAGGAAACTGAAGTCATTGTTTCCATGTTGCTCAGCTTCTGCCTGTTTACTTATTGACTTGTTTTTGTGGCTGCATTAAAAATCATCCTCTTCCAGACATTTAAATAATTTTCTTCAGTTTACAGAATAAAGTTTCTGCATGTTTTTAGCGTAAATGCTGCACTTTTATGGGCTATAAAAGCATGAGCAGTGGTTTACCTTTAATGGCTGAACTGCTGCCGCAGAGCAGGTAATTGCAGGTTTATTACCTGTAAAAACCAGTATGTTGTTTGGAAGCACAGTGCATTTACCTCAGCCATTACCTGCCAATCAAATGATGTGGGTGGCACTTTAATGCCAGGGTTGATTTTTGTTTGTGAAAGGCTGCTGTGTGGCGGATGACGTTTGAGATGGCTTGTGATGTTTTTATGTATTAGAATAGAAAAGAAATATGTTTATTGTCAGCATAGTGACATCTGAGTACAAGCGCTTAGATTTACACAGAAATAAAAATATAAAACATGGAACCAAGAATAACCTACCGTACAGGAAGGGCAAATTTACTGCATTAGAAAACATCGTGCAGTTATTAAAAGTAGCATTTTCAGAGTCTAAATAATGTGGAACTGAGTAGCATAATTTAAATATGTAACACATGATCTTGTATATTTGTGCATAAAAACAACAGATTATTTATGAGAAGTGAAACAGCATTTCTTGTAAGTAGAATGTTGTTTGAAATGCGGAAAATCTTTAAATACAAGCAGGGAGTTAAATATTTACTGAATTTGTTGGGGTATTGTTGGTTTTTTAGAGTCTTAGCAGCTGCTGTGAGGAAGGATTTACAATTTACGCTATTTTGTGCACCTAGGATAGAGCAGACTGAGATTGAAGGAGCTCATGCATGGGGTTGGAGACTCATTAATTAACAATCAGTGTTTCAGTATTTTATATATTTTTCATGTGCACATTAAAAGTGAAGAGATCTAGATTGAACTTTGAATTAAATCCTGCTGCTTTTATTCTCATCAACATGTTTTCGTAACGCAAACTGATCTAAAACAGAAATGGGAAAAAGGTTATGTGGCCTTTTATAGTGTTTGTGAAACATCTGTAAAATAATGATGTTAAAAATTAAACTACTCAGAAAATGTTTGTTTAAGCAGTAATAAAAATATTTTTTTTTCTAAATGCTGGTCCTAGACGACATGCTTTTGGTACCAAGTTGATTGCCTGTTGTCTTAGGTTTCTGAACCAGATTTCTAATCCCAAATTAGCTGCCTTTGAGTCCTTGACTATTTTATTTAAGATCTCTGCAGAGGGAGAATGAGTTAGAGCTGGACAATATAGCTGAAAATGTATCACAATATAAGTGTTTCATATTGGTCAATATCAATAATTATTGATTAATTTTTTGTTTTAAATATTTAAAATACTGCCAAATAAGAATAGAAAATAAGACATTTTCTATTATTATTATTTTTAAGCAGTTAACCTTAAACTGCTGCTGTGCTAGTTACTCAACAGATTGTTGCTTGGCAACCAAAGAATCAGTGAGTTGCTAGGCAACCAAAGAGTGAGAGAGCTAGTTGAAGCCACCAACCTAGTTTAGAGGTTGAGCGACGGAAGTATTTCCTATGCCTACATCTCCCAGAATGCTGTGCGGTTCTGGATTGGAGTTCGATGAAATCATTGAATATTCTATCAGATGTATTATCTATTGATTGGTCACATGTCTATCGCCATGTATATTGTTATTGATTTATTGTCCAGCTCTACACTGAGTTTAAAGAAGTGTCTTAAAGTGACTTCAGTGTGTGTGTTATAGACTGATAATGGAGTTTTAAGGGATTTGATGGTTAATGGTAACACATATTTTTCAGTATTTGACCTGATCAGAACCAATCAAAGGAAATCTTCTCTTCATCTCTTAATTTGTTTATGTTACTCATGTATTATTTTTGTTCTCACATTATGTAATTTTTCATCTTTTTATTGAATTTTTTAGGCAACGGCTAGCCCAATTAGCTTATGTGTCAAAGTGAAGCTGATGGAGCTCAGATGCAAACAGGCTGGTGATGAATCATTATCTTATTGCCTGTGTTGTCAATAATTACTGCCCTTGTTGATTGCCAGGCTTTGAAGCCAGTGAGGACAAAGCTTACAAGGAGCCTGAGCTAGCTGACCCAGATGAGCCTCCACCAGAACCAGTAATGCTGGCAGAGCCGGCCCCGGTTGCCACCGTCACACTGGAGGGCCCCGAGCCCGCCTACCCAGGGTACCCTGACCCTGGGCAGCCTGGGCACACAGGTGGGCTGGCTAGTGACTGGGCAGTTTGTGGGCTTTCACAGGTTACTTTACGTAGAACCAGTTTGGAGTTAAAATCAGCAGTTGAGCTCACTGGGAATGTGTGTTTATTATTGTGAGGATTTAAGAGGTAATTATGCAGGGAAACGACCCAAGTTGTTGACGTGGACTCGGCCTGCTTTACTCTGGCAGATAAACCATAAAGTAATTAGAGGTGAATCACCTGTTCAGCCGTACCTGCAGTAGAGTTTTAATTCTGGGAATGAGATGGCTTCATCCAAGTAGAGCACATCCTCCACTGGTTTTTGTTTTCTTGGAGACAAGTGGCCACTTTAAAAGGTTTAATTCACAGCAGCATTAAAATTTGATGATCCTCTCCAGCAAGGATCTGCCACCAGACTTTTATCTCTAAGTGCTCTCTGTTTGAAATAAACACAACCGTTACGAAGCCAAAAATGTTCTGCAGGTCACTTTGGGCGTTGATTGACAACAGATTCAAACTCTAAGCTAACTTAACTTAACTGAACTGAAGAAACTGATGAGATGTTTCCTTCATGGCTATATGGGCCTATAAAGTCAGCAGTAGGGAAGATTTTGCCATTTTCCTTTTGCTTATTTCTTCATTAAATATTCATTGTTCTATTTTTCCTCCATTTATCTCACTTTTTGTTCAGTTTGTTTGTTTGCACCAAGTTTTTAAAAGATGTATTTATTTCTTGCTATTAAAATCATTTTTCTTTCCTGTCTTATCAACAGGCAGTGATTCTCCGCCTGACAACAGCCAGGAGGGCTTAAGAGAGAACCTGAAGAAGACCCTGGAGTTCTGCCTGTCCCGGTGAGTCCAACTTTTCCTCCATAAGCTACTTTTGGTTCTTGACAGGTTCTATAAACTGGGTTTCTGTGCATCTTTGAGTCTTGCATATCTAAAACTAAGATCTTAAAGTGTCTTAAATTCATTGAAAAAAATGTAAGTTGGCCTAAATAAGTTAACTATAGGTCATAAATATTGTTGTGGCAGGACTATTTACTCTTGTATATTCTGAGTAGTTTATTGTTCTTGGGGCTACCAGTAACTAGCTGCTAATATACCCTTATTGGCTTGCAAAGGTAGCTTTTTGCATCCGTCATGGGTAAGTGTAAATTTAAACAGGTTCCTATTGAATTGTAAGCTGACTAGTAACATCCTAGTTAAAATGCAGTTCAGTCAAGTTCAGTTAATTGAACCAATTTGTAAAGTTTTCTATCAGAAGGAGCCGACCAATAATTTCTCCTGATCATGCATGTGGCGACAGTGGAAAGGAATAATCTCGTTTTAGCATAAGGAAACTTCCAGCACAACTTGGATTTAGAGTAGAGGATGTTTGCACATCCTTAAAGAGTCTTGAAGTAACATATCTAAAATTACAGCCTTAAAATGTATTGCATTCATTAAAAATCAATCACTTGGCTTTCAATATGTTAATCAGAGGTCTTAAATTTTGTTGTAGCAGAACTATTTAACCTTGTATGATTCTATGTAGTTTTCTTTCTTGTTGACCTTTACTGTTATGCAAAACCTTTAAGTATGAGTTCACTTCGTTCTGTGACACAATGTGGTTTTGTCTCCCTGCAAGTAGCTGCTAATATATCATTACTAGGTATTTAGCTGGTTGTTTATCTAGCAAGATATTACCTTTTTATTGTCCATCATTTACAAATGTATTGGCAGTTTGCTTACTTCTGTTGCCAACCCATACAATTTGAGATTTTTGTTTGTGCATTTCTGTCTTGATGAAAGTCTTAAATACCATTCATAACGGTCTTAAAATGTCTTAAACCCTGGAGTAAGTGACCACTTGCCATGACTTCCTATTGTTAGAAGAAAACACTCAGGCGTGTTAGCAGTGTTAGCTCTATAAGTTGCTTCATCTTGGGGAGAAACTCAGTTGAACCGTTGAGTCTAAATCTGGCCATGAAACAAACTGGTGAAGTCAGAAATGGGGTTTATGGGCTCTGTGGAAAGTATCTGCTTTAAGTGAAGCTGTGCGCTGCGTTGACCCACTTAAAATCTGTGACAGGTGATAATAAAACCCAACAGGAAGATGAGAGACCTCATGTTGTTTCTGTAATGTTAAATCGTATTGATTCTACTGTTTATGGGTTAAATGCATCAAGTTAGACCATAACTAATGTTAGAGCTAGTAAGTGTGTAGTTGGCCTCTTCAGCCCCTGGTGAAAGCCATTCTTTCTCTTTGGCCATTGATGCTCACATAGCATCAGTTTTTTGGTACCAGAGCTTGGTTGAATTAGAAAGAAGCGTTGCTAAGCTAACTTTAGCACCAGTTTACCACTGGAACCAGTTTGGTAGAAAAGAAGATCCATTGGTCAACATCAAGATCGATGCAGGACACAACATATGTGTTCATAAAACGCATATTCCTCTGAGTCTTTCAGTGTATTGGCAGCCTCTATCAGCAGCTGGGTTGTGTGAAGATATGTTTTAATCAGGTGTTATGCATGATTAATAGAGAAAGAACTTTAATGCTTTAATTTTGAAATGAAATGAAATGAAATGATTAATTTTGATTAATTAATTAGCTAAATTTTACAAACTTTACTGCAATTATTATAACATGTATATGTGTGTGTGTGTACAAAAGTTCCGTCTGGAACCTTTCTATTCCAGTGTTTCTGGTACGCCCTTAAATCTGATGCACAAACAACACCTGCTAACATCAGCGAACCGCAAAGCCATCACTTTTGGCCCACTTGAAGTTAATATTTATAGGAAAAACAATCTGATTGTTTTTCCTATAAATACTGTTTTCATTAAAGGAATTAGCCGATCAGCGAAGCTATTCAACAGCATCTTAATGCTAAACATGTTGCAGCTAATGTCAGTGTCCACAGCCCACATTTCTGAAAAAGGTTCAAGAAAAACTGGAAAGGTGAATGGATAGAATAGTGCTGATGGTTGAATAACAAAGAAGAAACAATAAATATCTTTGTTGTTGAGCTCAAGTGTCTATTTATACAATAATTTAGCAGCAAAAAATTTATTTTGAATAGAAAATGTTGATTATTTTGTTTAAAGTTTGATTAAAATATGATTAATTAATCACACACCCTGCTATTAACTCAATAAAAATTTTAATTATTAGCACTTTGGTTAATGTTCCTAATTAAAAATATCTTTTTTTCCTCACTATGCACACAAACTGATCACTGAAAGGTTTCCACTTGTTTTCCTGTTTAACACTGAGCCAGTAGCTGTGGATGATTCATGAACCTGGAGAACAGCAGCTTTTGTTGACCACAGCGGGATCCCGTCTGTTTCTTTTCTTCTTGTGAAACTCTGTGGATTCGTGTTGCCAGCACCACAACACGACTGCATTCCGACACAGCAGTGTTTTTCCCGTGGCGGTTAAACCTCCGGGGCCCTCTGCGAGATGTAAAGGTTATCAGCTGCTTGTGGCCTCCAGGGAGTACATCTGCTGGCAGCTCACAATACGTGCCGCCTGGCCGGCTGCATGCATCAACACAAACAGAAACCCAGAAAACAGAAACGGATCTACGCCATTGTTAGGCCGTTTACTTCTACCTCCATTCAGAAACTCCACACTGAAGCTTGATCAAGATGATTTAAGTTGGTGTCACTACAGACTTTTCTGCAAATCTGATGGAAGATTCAGGATGAAACAAATCAGAATGTAACTTAAAATACCATCTGTACCAACGCCATACCTATGCCTAAGTAGGCATAGGTATGCCTATGCCTATTCTGTCTGGACAGACTTAATCTTTTATCTTTTTATCTTTGCCTGGACTGTCTTGATTACAAATTTCCCTGATGATAAATTGCTCCAATAATTATTGTGATAAGTGATAATGTTATTCAAGTAATATATTGATTATGGCATAATGATGCAAGTTTCCCCCCCTCAAAGACCAGTAAACATTTATTTTGTAAGGAAAACTTAACAATGGAACTGCAAGATATTTCAAATATCCAAAATTAAAACACAACCAAAAATGATAAATAAAAATTGCCCTTCAAAAAATATTAATTAAGATTGAGCTAATTTTAATTTATAATTTGATTGTTTATAGCAACAATCTTAATCTTTGCATTAACTAGTATTTTACTCAAATTTATTTTAAATCTGAAAATCTCAGATAAATAACCAGGTGAAGCGTCTATCCAACATTTTCCATTAATAGTTTTACTCCAAAAAGATAGGAAAGATAGGAATCAAAGAGTTGCTGTAGATGGTGATGACTGTTGACAGGAAAGGTCTTCTGTAGCAGTCTATATTACAGTGAATTTGAATAAGCCTCTGACTGAAGTTACTCTGTTTTCCCAAGACAGTATCATGAAGAGGATGGTCAGGGTTGTACTTAATTTTCTGTATTTTATGAGTAAAATAAAAAAATAAAATTAAAAGGATAAGAATAAAAGAAATATTCTTTGCATCGTCAGGTTCCACATTCTCTAATCTAAGAAGGCTGAAAAAACGTCTCGTCTCTAACACAGGCTTTGTCTACACAGCAGATGAATGCGACCCAATCTGTGTGACACATCTGATTGTCTGAACGAACCAATTCTCATCTTTTCACCCTTAAAAAAATAAAAATCAGATTTATTCCATTTCCATATGTGGTTCCAAATTATAAACTGGAATAAAACGCTGCAATTTTTCAACAGTTAAACTTTCTAGATCAGATGCCATAAGCACTTCAGTTGGTTTCGACACCAATTATTATTTGTCCCTCTAAAGTAAAACATTTGCATACCTTTTCTAAGTTCGCATCAAATTGCATTTAAATTTCTTCTGGATGTTCAGCTTTATTCATGGTCAGAAAGATCTTTAAGCTTTGCCATGAAAAGTGCTGCTTTCACCAAACGTTATGAGTTATTTATTTATTTATTTAGGCCTGAGTCTGGCCCCAAGTGAGGCTGGACTCTGTTTAGGCATCTGGTTGTCATTGTTCCTCTGTGGGCGTCGGGCATGGTCTGAATGAAAGGCCCGTTTCAGAGCCTTTAAACGCCTCTGCAGTGCTGCTGCTCACAAGTCAAAACCTTACAAATTTAGATTGTTTTTCTCTTTCCTCATTGTTCTGTACAGTTTTATTTATCTGTAGACTTTGTTTTTATAACGTTTATGGATGGACAGTTGCATGTTTGGACAGTTATTCCCTCTGGTTCTGGATGCTGTGCAGCTGGAAGGATTTTTGCTTTTACTTTCTTACTTTCAGACAGTTGTTGTGATGCGTAACCATGGCAACAAGGGGCTGCGTTTACAACCGGGAGCAACTGATTAGCATTTCAAATCACAGTAACGACTCCAACATCTCTTTCTAAAAGGCTTTCTAATCGTACAGCCAGACAAAGAGGAGTAGCAAAAGAAAATGAGGTGGATTAGCAGAGCAAGCCATCAACTGATGGTGTCATAGAGGACATTTTTCTCTGAAATATCCTCTTAGCTGCCTGGAAATTGAGCTGTCGGAATGTCATCACAGTCATGAGACTGTTATGAAGCAACAGTCTTCAGTCAGAAGCTTTGTTGGATTCGATGGAAGAATGACTGCTACTGGACGTTTTCACCATCCACAACAAGTTGGTCTAATTATTTGGAATTTACTGATTATTTCTCTAAGAAAGTAATCCAAAACTCATTTTCAGAAGTAATAAGTTACTTTAAAAATTACTTTACTTGATGATTCACAATCTGAATAATGCAGTCAATCTTTTTAAGCCTCCATCCTACAACAGTTAATTTTAGTCTTTTTAAAACTTTTCTTAGTTTCACTCGTTTAACTTTATGCATGTTGCATCAAGCAAAGATGAAATTAACTGCAATGAATTTGAAGAATTTTGTTCAACATTTAAGACCGTTTAGTTCACATTTCTCCACATTTTAAGAAAAATAATGTTTTTTTTCTTAACCTCATGTTCTGCATTTTTAAGAAAGATCAAGTGTTTCTGTCAAAACACTTGACAGAAACCAGATGTGCGCTGCTCGGTTATCAAATAGTGGGTAATGATTTATGCAGAAACGGAGAATTCCTGCATCACTGTCTGATTCCAGTCCTAACCTGTTTCCTCTCTCTCCAACAGGGAGAACCTGGCCAGTGACATGTACCTCATCTCCCAGATGGACAGCGACCAGTACGTGCCAATCGTGACAGTGGCCAACCTGGACCACGTCAAGAAGCTCAGCACTGACGTGGAGCTGATAGTGGACATTTTACGATGTGAGTAAAGCGCTCCATGTTTAACCACTGGCTTTAAAGCAAACATCGTGACGTCAGTCGGCTGCAGCAACCGCTCAGGAAGTGGTTCACACTGATTTACCTGGACTGATTATTAAGGTGCATTTGATTTAAACGCAGACTTAATTTACAGCCTAACTTGAAACTACTTGCTTTTTTTTTTGTTGCTCAGTCATGTCCTCCCAACAGCTTGGATTTAAATTTTAATTTAAATTAGAAAGCAATGGCTGCTAAAGAGTTAAAATTAAATAAGATTTTAAATAAATAAGGTTAAATAAGGTTTTAAAGAAAAGTATATTGTTTTTAAAAAAGTTTATCATGCCATCTGTCCGCTCGTCCATGTTCATTCATGTCTGTGAGACAAGATCTGCAAAATTAATCAGATTCAAAACACAATTTTTCTATGATTCAATTTTCTTTTCAATAAATTAGGCATGCGATGTTTTAATTAAACAAGCTAGTCAGATATTTTTAAATAAAAGAAATTATTTTAAGTAAAATAACCTCTCTCAGACTTTAACCTTAAATAAAACAATTTTTGCATTAGTGAAATGTTCGGTGCTGGAACTTCGGTCTGGTGCCACTGAAAAATATTTGTTCCTGGCAATAATCCCACAGATATTTTTTCCCACCAAAACAATATCTGTTTCAAAATAGTTTGAAACACCATGTTTATTTAAAATAAGGTGTTAGAAAACAAGACCTTTCAGCAGGATATCGATCCAAACCCTATACAATTTCAATAATCAGTTCCTCAAGGATTTCACAATCGCTTTTCTTCTCTTTATAATCAATCTATCTGATTTTGTGGCACTACTTCAGAAATATTTGCAAGAAAGTTTGTGATATTTCTGCAGCAAATGTGGCTTTTTGTCTGGCCATATCAGTCATGAGCTGTAACTTTACTTCAAGGCTCAGACAGTGGAGTCGTAGAAGAAATACTGCCACCTGCAGGTGGGAGTTATAGCATCACTTTCAGCCAGTGTTTGTGTCCATTTGTACTGAAAATTTGCTATAAATTTGCACAAAAACTGGATGATAAAAGCATCAGACTGAGGAAGGTGGAGAACCAGAACATGCAAGTTACTCAGAAAAGATTTGAGATTCAAACCAGAGACTTTGTTGCTACAGGCCATTTAGTCCAAAGCATCAGAGGATTTAAAAATGTCTACTGGTTGACTTTTTTAAAAACTTCTTTGTGTCGTCCTGCAGCGTTGCCATTGGTCCAGGTGGACGAGAAGGGGGAGAAGGTGCGACCCAATCAGAACCGCTGCATCGTGATCCTCCGAGAGGTTCCAGAGAGCACGCCTATAGAGGTCAGTGTCGGCCAGATTAAACACAGCCTGATGGGATATTTTCATTATTCACACCGATCTCTTTCCATCTGTGTACAATGATCTTGATTGTTTTTAGTCTGGATCACTGTGTTTTTCTGTTTTGGTTCTCCTCGGCGTGAATAACGTTCCCTCGCTGTTTCTCCAGGAGGTGGAAGCCCTTTTCAAAGGGAACAACTTACCCAAGTTTATCAACTGTGAATTTGCCTACAACGACAACTGGTTCATCACCTTCGAGTCAGAAGCAGATGCACAGCAGGTAACCGACGTTTCCTCTCCAACCCGAGTCAGATCGATAAAGTCCTGAGAAGAAAAACTGAGGATACAACCAGCCATCTCTCTCTCGCTCTCTCTCTCGCTCTCGCTCTCTCTCTCTCTCTCTCTTGCTCTCTCTCTCTCTTGCTCTCTCTCTCTTGCTCTCTCTGTCTCTCTCGCTTACTCTCTCTCTCTCTCTCTCTTGCTCTCTCTCTCTCTTGCTCTCTCTCTCTCTCTTGCTCTCTCTCTCTCTGTCTCTCTCTCTCGCTCTCTCTCTTGCTCTCTCTCTCTCTCTCTGATTCTCTTTCACTCAAATATTTCACCTTTAACTTTAGTATTATTTTGTTTAAACCAACCAGAAAAGAGTTTCAGAAGTGATTTATTTTGACCTTTTTAAGAACCCCGTATTTTAAAGACCTGAAACTGATTTATTTTCTTATTCCATCATTTTTTCTCCAAAGGCATATCAGTATCTTCGTGAAGAAGTGAAGACCTTCCAAGGGAAGCCAATTAAGGTATCTAACCAGCCATTTACAGCCTCTAAGCTGTTATTACCTCTCTGTTTTTCACTCATTACTTAATGTTTTTAATTGTGGAACCAGAACTCAGTCTTTTAGAGCCTTTCTGTTGTTTTTATTTAAAAGGATGCCTCGATGTCAGTCCTGTTTATATAATTAATTAGTTCTGTTTATTGAGAAATAAACTCATCTCCACTGAGCAGTGAGCTGACTGGCTTCAATAAATCCTTTGATTTATAAAAGCTAACATCTGTTTTAGATCTTCATCAACTTTTCATGCAGCATGTTTGCAGCAGAGTAAACATCCATATTTAATAACCAGAGATGCTGTTAGGAGAAATCACTGCACATAGGAGTGCTTGAACTGCTATTTTCAGTTGATCTAAACAGATTTTTAAGAATTTTTTCCCCACACATCTTCAGCGGTTTATGAAATATGATTTAAATTTGTCCACATGCAGTGGTGTGGAATAGTCTGTCTCCTTTTTCATTTCCTGTTTTTTGCATGTTTTTTCACAATTCAATATTTATCTGTCAAGTTGACTAATATTTAAATTGTCTTAATTTTCTGAAATGCTGAACATTACAAAAAGATATAGAGCTTGTCGTAAGTCAACAATTCTTTTATAGTGATGAAAAAGTGCCAGTTCCATTGGCAGATTATTTCACTTATTTGAAAATGTCTTGTTATAAGTTAAATAATCTGCCAATAGAACTTGTTCATCAATATTAAAGAATTATTGGCTTAAAACAAGCTTGTGTATCTTGCTGAATAGTTATTTGTAAGTTGATTTTATCTGATTTCAAGTGTACTAGGATATTTGCACTAAAAACCAGATTAAAAGTACTTGGTAAGGTTTTGTGTTTTTGCAGTGAAGTGTCACAAACATGCAGAAAAATATAAAACCACCAAGGAGGAAAACACTTTTCACAACTGAGTTTAAGATGAAAACGTATCCACAAAAATGCACTTGCGTTGTTCAGTAAAGGCCTGTTTTCTTTTTAAGGGAAACAGTTTATTATATGTTATAAAAATATGAAATAGAAACTTCTCTGAAGCTGAATTTTATTGTGGTTATATTTCTCAACAAAAGTGAAACCTGGTTCATTCCAATCACCTTTAAGCTCAATAAATACAGATATAAATTACCATTTAGTTACAATCAATTCAAGGTGGTCAAATTCAGCTCAAAAATCAACTTTCATTGTGATTACTGATATTCCCTGTTACCTAAATCTAAGACTTTTCTCCCTGCCAGGCGAGGATAAAGGCGAAGGCAATCGCTATCAACACTTTCATGCCAAAGAACGGTTACCGGCCCGTGGAGGTGAACCCCTACGCCCAGCAGCAGCAGCAGCGCTACACGTCCTACTACATCCCGCCTGTTTACAGCCCGCAGCAGCAGTTCCCTCTCTACAGCCTCATCACGCCGCAGGCCTGGTCCACCACGCACAGCTTCATCGACCCAGCGCTGGTACGCACACTGGGCTTGCACACCACGGGCTTAAAGCGGCTAACTGGAGTAAAATCTGGACCAATCTGAGGGGAAAACCATCATTCCAGTCAAAATAATTCAGTTTTTATGGTTTGATTTGTTACAAATGGTGTGAATTTTTCTGCTCAAAAGTTCAGAAATGACTCCGTCCAGTTCTAGATTAATAAAATTAATCATGATTTATTGGTTATTGAAATAATTGTCAACTAATTTAGTAACTGATTAATCGTTAACTGGAGTATACAGACTCAACAAAAGCTAATTGTCAGAGGAGTAAGTAAGCCAAAACAGTTCAAAACATAAAAATCATTTAAAACAAAATAAAACATTTGCCTGTAAAAAAATTTATTTTATCTTAAATGGAAAATCTTTGGCTTAATTTCTGCTCTGATTGTGTTGTTCTTTCAGCAAATGGCGTTTTTTGAGTCTGTATTCTCCAGTTAAAGATGAATCAGTCATTAAATTAGTTGACTACAATTTCAACAATAAATTCACCGCAACTAATTGTTTCAGCTCTTAGCTGGTTAAATGAAAAAACTGCAGAATTTGACCATTTTTAACCGATTAATCATCATAATAATCAGTTAATCTTCAGAACAATCGATTAATCAATTACTAAAGGTAGTTGTTAGCTGCAGCTTTAACACAGTTCACTTCCTGTTCATGAAGCTGATGAATGAATGAATCTTCCAGGTCACCCCCTTTCACAACAACCAGTTCATCAACGGATTCACCACGTCACACAGCTTCAAACCAGCAACGTCGCCGCTCACCGTCAGACACTTCTCCCCCAGGAACAGGTTGGTCCGTCTCTGACGCCAAAAACGTTTTCAGAACCAGAACTGTCCAATCATCACCTTCAACTTGATGTTTTCCGCTCAGGAATCACAGCAAACCCCACCTGAGGCCGAGCATCCCCACGGCGGACCGCAGCTCCGGCCTCCTGGACAGCCCCAGCCTCTTCCCCGGCTTCGCCAGCGAGAGGCTGAACGGGGTCCGCAGCAGCCCGCCGGCCCGGCTCCCCTCCAGCCAGCCCAGAACCAGGCTGCCCTCCACCGCCGCCTTTCCCCGCCGCGACGCCGCCGGCACTGGCCGCGTCACCGAACCGCTAATCCCAGATTATTCCCTCGGAGTCGGCCGGGGAAGGTAAGTCTGTGGTTCTGCAGGCCAGGGTGACGTGTGCTTGTTCATTTCAAAAATTACATTTTTAAAAACTAAAAATGTGGTTAACCAATGAAATTTAACTCATCGCTAAGATTTTATTCATTGGTAAAACTTGTTTATTTTCAAAAAATTTGATTAAGCTCGATTTGGTTAATCTGTAAAATTTGATAAATTGATAAAATTTGAATAATTGATCAAATTTGATCAATTATTCAATTGATCAAATCGCCCAGCCGTGATCAGAGGTGAAGTTCTCAGATAAAAGTGGAGTTTTGTAAATCCTCTTTGTTAAAGGAAAACTCTTTCTTCTTCTAGGAAAAAGAGGGATGAAAAGTTTACGGTAAGTGCTCCTCCTTCCTGCCGTCCATCAGAAAGGTTCTGACGTCGATGACTCCGGTTCTGAGGTTCTGTCCGTCTCTGTGCAGAGAGCGACGCCCCAGTCGCCGCCGCCGCCTCCCAAGCCCCCGTCTCCCAGCTTCGAGCTCGGCCTGTCCAGCTTCCCGCCGCTCCCGGGCGCCGCTGGGCAGCTGAAGGCGGACGAGGCGTTCGACAGCCGGCTGGCGAGCAGCGTGGTGCTGGGACCCACCAAGGAGCGGGTGAGAACCGGACCTGCTAACGGGGTTCTGTCGGGTTTTATCCTGATTAACAGGTTCACTACTTAAAACCCTGGAAAAGTTTGGAATCTGGTTTCAGATTTTTTATTCCTTAATTGTTTTCTCTCCTTTTTCCTTCCTTCCTTCACTATTTACTTCTTTCCTTATTGCCTTACTTCCTCCCATCCATCCTTCTTTTTTTTATCCTTCCTTGTATCCTCTTTTTTCCTTCCCGTTTCTGCTGTTTCTAGAATATTTAAATCTCGATCTAGAAATATATTCTATAGACTGAACTGGAAACTTTAGTTCAGCTTTGGAAAGTCAAATGAGGGAAAATCCAATCTGGAGATTTTTTTATGAGAGAAATGTCGGAACCCTGATCTCTGATCCAGTTTTTGACCTGAAAAATCGTAAACATGGTGAACCGCGGAGCCTGAAGGTTTCTTATAGACTCTGATATTTTCCAGGAACTTTTCCTTTAACCAGATCTTCTTCTTCTCCTCCTCCTTCTTCCTTTTCCAGACTGTGAATCCAGACCCCAGCGGCGGCGCTGTTCCTCCAGCCGGTCCCAAAGAACCTCTCCGGTCCTCCGCCTCCCCTCTGCCTCCCAGCTTCCAGCCCTCCCCCTCGGCCCCGACCGCCCCCCCGACCTCCACGTTGACTCCCGGCACGCCGCTAAGCCCCGCCCCCTCGGCCTCTCTGTAAGAACCGCAGCGACGAAAACAACGGAGACGATTCTGAAGTCCAGACTTTATAAACTGTCTGCTTCCTGTTTCTGTTTTCCAGCGAGGTGAAGGCGGCGGAGACGAAGGCGGCGGAGGCGAAGCCGAAGGAGGCGCTGCCATCGGTGGAGCGCGTTCCCGGCACGCTGTCCACCGCCAGCAAATCAGTGCAGGTCAACGGCGCCGCCACGGTCAGTACTCACCAACCCGTAAACTAACTACTTCCTCCTCTATGACTCCTTTAAAACTCGTTAAGTTCCCAGGTTTTAACGATTTTCCTCCACCTCCCCTCAGTTAAATGTATTTGGTATCCATGGAAACGCCACACTCTTGACCAATCAATCGACGATACTTTTTAAGTGTCAGATATCATCAAACTTGATATATTTATATTTGTGTGTTTTTTCCCCCTTTGACTTGTGTTCAAAACTACGACAGAATTTGGACAAAGTTTATAGCTATCTACAAAATATTTTAATAAGATGTTAAAATAAAAACAAAAATAAAAGAACTTCATTTGCCAAGCCATACAGTTCTAGTTGCATTCTGTCTCAAACCTTTTGTAGTTTGTTTGGTCTTAAGTTAAATGGAAATTTTGGTATTTTAAGGACTAAAATTACAATAATTTATATAAAACTAAAATGAAGCAAAAGAAACATTTTCCAAATCAGTTTCTTTCAATAAAAAGCTTATGAAGCTTTAACATAAACTGCAGCTGTGTGTCTGTGTCTGGTGATTTTTTTGGTTAAAACATGTTTGTTTTTCATTCAGTGGGCAGAAAATCCAGAACCTTTTACTCAAGAAAACTACTCAAGTTAAACTAAAAGTTCAGCACAATAAAAATATTCCCAAGAGTACATTTTTTCCAAAAAATTACTGAAGTAAATGTAACTAGTTCCTATCCAACTTTCTGGCCCCCAAGTTTTTTTGGTCTTAAATTTAATTCCATGTCTCTTTAAAAATGTTTTAAAAAGTCCTAAATCTGATTTGGTGAAACTTTTTTCCTGCCGTCAGGAGCTGAGGAAGCCGTCCTATGCCGAGATCTGCCAGCGAGCGAAGGACGCCCCCACGCCGCTGCATTCAGCCCCCTCAAAGGAAGCCAAGCCAAGCTGCGTTGCCCCCACAGGCGAGGAGAGGAAGTGCAGCGACGCCTCCTCCGCGCCGCCAGGGGAGCACAAACCCAGAGAGACTTACCACCCGCCCTCCAGATCTGGGCCCGCCTCCACGGCTCGGCCCCTGAAAGAGGGTCGGAGGCCGGCGGGGCGCTGGGCCTCGCCGCCCCCCCACCCAGGGAAACCCTCCAGCAGAGACGCCCACCACACCCCGCCCAAATCGCCGCAGTGAGGCGGGCCCTCCTCTTCCTCCACTACGCTCCATAGAAGTCTAAGAAACGAGTCAGGGCTACTCCACTTCTCCCCCAGTATCACCAGTCAGCAACAAGCATAGAGGACGCCTTCTTCTCTGGATCAGGGCTTGCAGACATAAAGCACTTTACTGTGCATGTAGAGCACCGTCTCTTCTTTTTCTTCTGCTTCTTCTCCTTCTTTTTTTTAGTTTATTTATTTGATTTTTCAAATAATTTTCATTTATTTTCCCTCGTTTCTTTGCAACTGTCTGCCATTATGGCGGCGCGGCCCAAACGGACTTCGTTCTGGGATTTCATCATCGTTAAATTTCCCACTTATTTACACTAACTTTCATTATTTTCCAATGGGCAGTTGCTGTTGTCTGCCACTAGGTGTCGCCCTTTTTTCCTCTTTGTCTGGCCTGTAACGGCGGCCATCTGTCTCTGATTCAAACTTTTCTGCAGGAAAAAGCTGGGAGAAATCTGTCAAAAATCCATTGGTTTTGATCCGAGATGTTGGAAAACCACCTGGGAAAACTGTAACACTAGCTACCATTCAGCTGTTTGCAATTAATCGGAATATTCGGAAGACGGTGCTAGATTCCTGGGGTCAGTTACTGCGATTTTTCTCGGTTTATATCCACAAACCTTTGACTAACACAAGAGAAGCATGAGGGAATTTGGTCTTGATAGTTTTCCGGACGGCATTCCCAGCATTCAGTTGTTGTGTTGATGACTTCTTCAGGATTATCTGTTTTTTCCCGTTGAGGCGGTTGTTGTTCGTGAAGCGCTGGTTAGCGGATGGTGAATCCAGAATGTGTGAAAAGCTGGAATGAACCTGGAATATTTTCAGGGAAGCGGAAGAGATTTGTGTTGGCTTGCATGTTGAAGAGGCAGAAGCAGGTCGGTTCGGTTTTGGGTCGGTTCCTCCTGGATTCGATTCGCTTAGAGTGGGAAAACTCTTCCTTAAATATCATCTTAAGCACACACAGTTTGATTTTTTTTTTCTGGCCTCTTCTCTCCGGTTTTCTGCAAAAGGGAGCTGGAATTGAAGCACAGAGAGGGAATTTTTGTGATGTTCAGTCATTAGATTTGTTTACTGTAGCAGCCACTCTGGCAAAATCTTTAGAAAATTCAAATTTTCATGAGAAAGTAAATATTTTTGTTGTCGCGTTCCCATCCGGAAATAAGAACCGCGTCTCGATCAAGTCTTCCTCCAACACAAAATCCCACTAAAGGAAAACCGGAGCCCGTTTGGAAAAGGGAAAACCTTCTTTTTCATTTGTTTTTATGCTGCTTTTCATTTGGATACTTTTTCTTCTGTTTTTGTTTTGAAGGACTGAGACGCACTCGGATGGATTGATTTCTTTTTTTCCCTTATTGGTGGAAAATGACAAAGTTTCCATATCCAGTTATTTATAAAGCAGAGCTGTTTTTTCTTTTTTAGTGAGAAGATTTGGGGGGAATCCATGTTGAAGTCTCTGTACACATAAAACGTAAAAAAAATAAATAAAAATCCATCCAGTGTTTGAAAAACTTGAATTTTATTTAAACTTGAAAAATAACTTTGCCTTAACTTTTCTACAAGACGAGCATCGAGTTTTTATTTCTCCTCAAGAGGAAAAAAAAAAAACCCCCCCCGGATGTTAACGAGCTTAACGAAGCGACGCCGTGGAAAATATTTAGTCTTACTTTAGACAGAAAATCTGGCAGCGTTTACTTTTCTTTTCACTGATTTCTGTAAAAATTGTACGAAAGACAAAAATTTTTGTTCTTACTTTAGTTCCAGGTTGTTTGTTTGTTTGGTTTCTTTTTTTGGGGGGGAAACGTTCTAAACCTTGTAAAAATGCAACTAGTCCAAACTGTATTAAAATGTGCACTTTGAAGTATGTGCTTTGCTTGTACAGTTGTAAATACTCAGAAAACTATAAGAGGTACCTTAAAATGATTATAAAAATATATTGATCCTTGTTAACTATAATGTCGCTGGATGTAGGATATAAAAAAAACCACAAAACAAACAAAAGTGTTGTTGTGCTTTTGGAAAATAATTCTGTTTTTTTTTTAATAATTAGTTTGCAGAGTTTGATTTCTGCTGAAATGTTTTGTTTTTTGTTGGGTTTTTGTCGTCTGGCATTCCATCTTTGTTACCTTCGCCCTCTTCTTCCTCCTCCTGTCAAGCCGGCTTCTCTTTCACCGCATTCAGCTTCAGATTTTTGCCGTTTTTAACATAAAAAAAAAAATCTCCAACAAAAAAAAAAGCACTACATATTTATCTTTTTTTTACACATCAACTGGAGCCACTAATGCAGAATCTGCCTAACCCCATATAATTAGATTTAATTTAGAAGAAAAAAGCATTATGGCATCTGAACACTAAGACAACTGACTGCTTTTTCTGTGTTGGTAGGTTCGCCGTCCTTAAAGAATGAGTTTTAGGTGCAGAAAATATCTGAAATATACAATTTGCTTGGAAGTAAGACAATAAATGTGTTGGAAGCTTCATGGAAAAGATGGATAATAATCATTTAATTGTTTAAAACATTAATAAGATACAGTTTGAAAGCATTAGCAGAGTTGATTCATCTGGATCTCTTTTTTCATATTTTCCCATCCTGAAATTTTCCCGGAAGCTGTCGGGAACGTTACGGGAAAAACAGAAAATTTGAATCTGGTGAAAGAGAAACCCAACCCTTGGCTTTTAAAGAGTGATGCTTGATCCCCAAATCAAATTTTTATGTTTGTTTAAATTTTTCATGCCATCTATTTGTACAGCAGGTGGTGCAGGTGGTGAGTCGATTCAAAAGTTCTTGGGTTCTGATTTGCTGAAGGATAAAAACTTTTGTGCGACACAGAGAAAAACATTCTCCTCATAAATGTACAAAAGATTTAATTTTCAGGTTTCAAGGCTCAACTGGAATCAATGACTAGTTTGTTTTTGTTTTTTTGCTTTTTCTTCACCGGTGCCATCACACAGGCCTGCTGTTCATTTCCTGACTGAGCTGAAAACGTCTCATGATGATTATGTTGACGAGCTGAAGAGCGTCTGGTTGCATGTATCGGAGAACAAAACCAGAGGAATCCGAACTAATGAGGAAAAAAAAACTCTGGACCTGGAAGAAAAGAAAAGCTTCATATCGATCTTCTCATCTCACAGTGCCATTCTTCGGTTGGGTTTCTCTCTCGCTCTCTGGTTGCATATCTGACTTTATCAAAGACGTGACATTGGACTGCTTAATCGGCTCACTGTGGTCTAACTCATTAACTCTTCCTGAGCTAACAGCTGTGGACAATCGGGGGCTCGGACTGTTACCCCAGCGGGTCAAAGGTCGCAGCAAAGAGGGCTTCTTTCTTTTCGTTCTGTTGTTATTTTCTGGGGTTTGTGTTTTTTGTTTTTCTTCCATTGAGACTGGAATCAAGCGTACATGTCGGCTCTAGATAATTTAAGTTACTCTTGTGTCATGATGTAAAACTGTCTAATTTGGAGAAAAAAAATGTAGCTTACTGAAAAATAAAGATTTAGGCACTGTTGAAGAGCCAATGTCGTCTTCTCTGCAGAACTGGTTTTCTTGATGATTTTGCCTTTAAAAATGTTTTGAAAAAATCTGATTTGCTCTGAAAATAAGAAGCCACATACCGAATAGTAAGGTGGAAGGAATAAAAATCGCAGTTTTTAACGTTTTTAATGAATAAAAAGCTGAAAGGTGCGGCTTGCATCAGTATTCAACCCCATTGGATTGTTTTGGAGTAAATCTCTGAAATTTTATTCTGTTCTTTAAAAAAATGAATTAAGATTGAATGGAGAATTAATTTTCAAGTATGGACTTTGACTAGGCCATTCTAACACAAAGATACTTTGAGCTAAATGTCAATCAATTTAGTTCAATATTTTTTTGTTTTAAAGATGTGAGGTTTGCCTAATTTAAATAAACATACAGTTTTCAAATTTATTTAGATAGAAAAATAGAAAATTGTAAATAATACCAAATATCAATTTGTAACAACATGAGAATATATATATTTAATCATGTCAAGTAGAAGAAAAAAATAAAAATATTCACTCTGAACTCAGATTATTGTAAACGCCTTTTCCCCAACTCCCTCAAAATTTGGGGATGTTTAGTTCAAGTGATAATTTATTAATAAGGAATATATATATAAAAAAGAAAAATTAAAATGCACTGATTTTGAATTAGAAAAACGTCACTTTACTGGATTAACTGTTTATATTCTCTGATTTATCTGAAAAAATTAATCAGTTTGGTGTGAAATACTCCGAGTCGCCACCAGATGGCAGCAACCTTTCAGGACAGATTTACTTTCTTCCGGTTTTAAATTATGTTTAAATCAAACCAACCCTATATTAGTTCAAGAATAAACAACAAAACAGCGCACGGATGACGGATAATGATGTAAATGATGTAGCATGTAAATTATAAGTGATCTGATAAATTATATCTACTATGATAGGAAAAGTTGATGGTAAATATATGCAAACATACTTTCAACTGTGCATACTAACTTTTGGTTATAGCATCAAAAACAGTGTTTACACAACAGTTTTGTCCAATTTATTGTTAATTTGTAGATTTTCTTTATTAAAGTAGTAGTAAAATTAGTGCTAATTAATGACCAAACGTTTTAAATTAGTTTAGTATTAGCTTAGCGTTTTTGCGGAACCAGGTCAAATAGTTTCATCTTTCATGGTACCCACTTTAAATGGTAAGATGTTTATTTTCACTTCAACAACCACACTGTCTGAAGTTTGTTTCTGCTTTTACTTTTTCTGTTTATTCATAAATATCCAAAACTGGGAGGCAACAGGGATAAAACATCAGCCCATTTTATTTTCAGGTATTTTTGGAATAGGATTTCAACTGATTTCTAGTATGTGATGAATAAATAAATGTGGCAGAATTGGTAAATTAGAAGTAAGTTGTCAGAAATGTTAATTTGTTCCATGTATCTTTGTTCTTTATTCTATTTAATGATCTACAGACCTACAGTTCAGGTGGTCTTTGATGTCATAGGTAATGTGGCCATTATCTTATGAATAATATTTTTAAAAGATCTGTATATTTTTGATGAAAACTGTAAACACTTTGAAACCGTGAAAAAAGAAAAATTGACATCTGGCGCCCCCTGGTGGCTCATTTTTCGATCCATTTATAAGGTGTATTTTTTCACATCATTTTTCCTGGAAACACAAAAACACACTGAACATATTCTTCCCTTTAAACTGGGAAAACAAAGATGCAAGATCTAATACTGTTCATAGTCTCTCTAGTCCTCCAAATTATACCTGCAAGTAACACAAAGTTAGGAATAATTCACAAGAAACTAAACAGGAAATGCAATGTAATTTCAATCTCAAACTAAAAGCACAAGAAGCGGATTTATTTATTTATTCTTATTCTTATTCTTATTTCATAATTTCATCTTTTATATAATCGGATAAGGAAGAAAATTACTAAATAAAGAATTTGTTGGCAATAAAAACGTCAATAAGAAAAAATAATCCATTCATTTTTTTATATATTTAATATTATTTGTACTTATTTTATTTAATGCAATATATTTTGCTAAATATTGTTACATTTGCTAAAAGTTGACTAATTTAACAGTTTTTTTTAAATCGCTACAGTGATGTTTGTAATGTTTTACTCACACACAAAAACTAAAGTTAATGATGTAATGATATAACTTAAGCTTAGAAATCACACTTTTGTCCTTGTTTAAACGGTTTTCCTACTTAACCGAAATTCGGGATTTATCAGAAGAGCTACAAGTGTCTGACTTATTTTGCCGCTCTTATTTTGAAAGCCGGCTCACCGGAAGTCTCTTCAGCCCTGCGCTAGCTTGGCGCTTGTTTTGCGGAGTCTCCGCGGCCGCACACGGAGCCACACGCTCAACGCGGACTCGGACCGACTTTGGATTTCTGCTTCTTTTTTTCCCGGGGAGTTATTCGGAGGAAAAAAATCCTGTAGGGACAAAACAAGGAGTAAAGAGCCGGAAAAAAGAGCTTAAAGTCGGTTTGTGTCGGAGGAATGGCGGACCGGGACCCGGTGCCGCTTCCTGCAGAGGTTCGGGCCAAACTGGCCGAGCTGGAGCTGGAGTTATCGGAGGGTGAGTAGGGGGATTCCCCCCGCTGAGCTCGGTTCTGGTTCTGGTTCTGGTTCTGCTGTTCTGATGGGATGTCAGCTGTGAAGTTTTTTTTCTGCTGCGGGTTGGAAAAGTCAGAAGTTCAAGTCCGGCTTAATGAATTCACACATGGCGCTGATTGATGGAGGGATGCAGAGGATGTGCTGGCGAAGCTGTTTGATTGCATTTGTTTGCAAAAATAATATTTAATGCGGTTTAAAATCAGTGATTAATGAATATTTTTGGAATATGAATTTAAACCCCAACTTTTTAATTCACGCTTTCTGCATGTTTTTTTTTTTTTTTTTTTTTTTTTTTTTTTAAGAAATAATCAGCTGTATATGATCTAAAACAGGAGTGGACAAACTTTTAAAAAAAAATCATTTTAAACAATAAAATCACCAAAAATGTTGCAACTTTTTAACTTTTTTTTTTTATTGAACAATAAACTCATTTTAACATTTGATATTCCACTTCCGCTTATCGGCAAGCTAATTTACGTATTGGCTAAATATTTAGCTTGAACCTAAATATTTAGTTATTAATATTTATTGTTAATGTTTCGGTTGGCAATTAAATGCTTGAAACTAGATATTTAGTTTGTTAACCCAATATTTATTTTAAAAGTTAAATATTTAGCTTAGACTTAAACATTTTGGCTACGAAGTTAAATATTTAGCTCCTTGACCAAGCTAATAGTTAGCTGGTTAGCTTTGTTAGCTTCCTAACTAAAGCTAATTTTTTAGCTCAGACTTAAACTTTTCAGTTAGGAAGCTAAATAAGCTAAGTATTTAGCTTATTTAGTTAGTTAGTTAGTTAGTTAGAAAGCTAACTACATACCCATTTAGCTTGACTAAATATATAGTTTGTAAACTAAACATTTAGCTTGTGAATTACATCTTGTGTTTGGAACTCTGACATTTATAAATGTATGAATAACATTGTACAAATATGACTTTGAAAAATGAACATTTGCATTGTTTTGTCTCTAAAGCCAAAATATTACTGTTAAGTTTTTACTGTGTAACTTTACAAACGGAACCGCATAGCATTTAGCCAGACTTTAATTCAGCAATTAAAAGCAGAGCTGTGTCAGTAGCTCCATTTCTATTACATATATACGCAAAACTTTGTCGATAATGTCGATAAAAGGCAATTTAGCAAACGCGGTGTTTCCATTAAATAAAAAATGATTAAGCTTGTTGATGCGATAAATCATTAAGAAAACCTGCCTCCAAATTACTTCCTGTCCTTTTCTTCTTTGTGGTTTCTGCCAGTGACAACATCCTGGTTGTTGATCATGTGACTCATGTGACGCTAAAAACGTATTTTTAGGAAAATGCACTAATTTCCAAAACTTTTTTTATTGAAAAATTTTCAAAAAATTTTCAAAAAATTTGTGTTCATTTATTTACGAAATGTCAAATTGCATATTGATGTATATGTATATATTAATTTAAAAGTTGTCATTTTGTCATGGTTTATGTAATTCTTGAGTTGTGGTCCAGGATGGCTGCAGAAAATCATTGTAGTTGTCCTCAAATGGCCCCCGCGCCTCACTTTGAACACCATTCATGTAAAACATCCAGAGAAGAAGTTTCCACACCTAAAATTTGGATTTGAATGGGGAGGAAAAAAAGAAGCAAAGAAATAATTAGTCACATACACCCTGCAGCCAGGTGGTTTTTCTAAAGGAAGAATCTGTTTTTTATCATCCAGTTTGCAGACTCGGGTTGGTTTTCTAGATGCAGAGATGCAGTCTTGGTATTGATTTTCTCATTAGCTCTCCCTCCTCCCTGCTTGTTTCTTTTATTTTTTCCCAGATTGATATGTCGCTCTGCTGCAGCCTCTCTCTGTGTGTCAGTGTCATATTTCAGCTGTTTTCCCTCCTGGAGGGACTCAGCCTTGTAAGGAGAAAACCAGAGGAAGGGGAAGTGTGTATGTGTGTTTTTCTTTTTTTTTAAACAGCTGAAATGCAGAGGAGTTTAAAAAAAAAGGTGACACACTTTCATGTGAAATTTCTCTTTATGTAAACAAGAGAAATGGGGTCAGATGCCCCGTTGCATTATTTACATGCTTAGCTGACGAATGCAAAGCTTTGACCCAATTTTGCAACCCCCCTCTGAAGCCCCTCGTCGCAGGATTCCTGCACCGCCTCGGAGAGACAGAAGACGCCCTTGAGCAAGGCATTACACCCTGGTGACTCTGGAGGAGCAGCAGAGAGCGATACGGCTTAAAAATATCAGATCCAATTTTAATCTATTTTCTTCTAGCTTATTTAAAAAAAAAAAAAAAAAGAAGCGTATTTGAGAGTAAATATTTTCAAAAATATCATCTATTCAAATCCTCCCTTCTGTGAGTTATGTGATGGAGTAATTATGAGACAGAAGTCGTAATATTAGCAGAACTAAAGCGCAATTTTAGCAGAAAACTATGAGAAAAAAGACGTTTTAATTGAATTAACTTCCACGAAATCAACTGAAGAAGGTAAATTTCTAACTATTCAGAAGTTACACTAAATTCTAATGTTTTGTAAAGTTTTATTGAAATTTCAAATTTTTATTTTTTTATTTTTGACATTTATTTCTAAGGAAAGAAATTAGAAATTTTCAAAAAGTGGCTTATTTCAATCATCCCTTCTCTGAGTTGTATGACAGCGAATCAGCGCCGGTATGCGGGCGTTTTTTTTAATTTATAAGCATAGAGTCGTAATATTAACTCAATAAAGATGCAATTTTACTAGAAGATTGTCTTAAAATTATGAGAAAAAAGTCGTTTAATCAGAAGAAACTTTGATAATTTTGTTATTTGTGTTTACCTTCCTTGGAGTTACCAAGGAAGATAAATCTGTTGTTTTGAAGTAACATAATAGTGACGGTATAACAATAATGATGCAAGAACACATTCTCAAAAATCAGTAGACTTGAAGTTCTTATTAACATTTAACACTGGCAATGAAAAATATTTTAAATATCCAAAATAAATAAACAAAACTAAAGAAATAACAAGTAAGGTCAATTAAAAAGTGTCTGTAAACTAAACTGTCCTTCAAAAGAAGCTCTACTTCAGACCAAAACACTAAGAATTTTATCATCCAGTTTTTGGTAGAAAGAGAAAAACGGTAAATCATGCAAATGATAATTATTGATTTATCACACAATTAATTGGTTTATTGTTTATTGGGACAGGCTTACGGTCTGTTCTGGTATCTGCTGCTTTTTTTTTATTGATCTGTGGATTTGGGTGCAGCCTGACCTTTGGATGGTAACTTTATTGCTCAGAATGAATAAAAGCTTTCACCTTATCTGTTAATGTGAATCAGGATTTTTACGGTATCTGACTCCTAAACGGAAAGCAGGACTAATGACTGATGTTTCTGACTGTCGATCTGCGTAGATTTGACTCCATTTCTAACTTTAAACACCAAACATGGTCAGATTACTTACAAAAAATGTAACTTTTTAACGATGTTCGGTTAAACTTGGAAGCTGCAGCGGACTGTTTGTTGTTCTCTAATATTTGATTTTAATTGTTTTACCTTCCAGTTAAGCTGCCATTAGTCTCCAACATAACCATCGCCGTCAGGTGAAGCACTCAACTCCAAAAAACATTGATATTTTCAATCGGTAAATGATTTTTATGGATTATTTTCTGAAACTTTTCAATAAAATTTCCAACAGTTGTCTTGCTATTTGGTGTGTGCCCACTCTGCTGTCTGCAGGGACAGGTGCCTGCGTCTGTGGGTGTGTACGCGCCGTCATGTGTGGACAAAACTAGCAATTTACTGTCAACGGAGCCACTTCATACAAGGTTCCGAACAGTCGACCTAGAGGCATGCCTGATTTTAGTAAAACGCTGATTAACAGGTTGAGTCAGGTGGGTTAAAGCAGGAAAATATCTAAAATATGGAAGCATTTATTTAGAGTTTTATGAAATTGAACAAACTCATAATTTAATCTATTAGGGATGCATTTATCCACTTTTTTTGCAACCGATATCTGAGATTTAGTATTGGCTTTACTAATCCGATGCAGAAAAACAGTGCTGAATTGATTTAAAATGTTTCTGAATTACAAATTCAGCAACTTAAACACACCAAGAGCTTCACAGGATCGGGCAAACATGTAAAAACAACTTTTAATTTGTTCAGTCAGTGTAATTATGAGTAAAGCAGTCAGTGGAAAGTGAATAATAAGCAGACAAAACAATAGGTTGAGTTCTTTGCTCAAAGATAAACAGCTGCAAAGCTTCGATCAAATTGTTCAGAAAGTTCAATTAAAAATGGTAAATGGAGTGGAAAAAGCATACACTGCAAAAACACAATCTTCCCAACTTTTGCTGAAAGGTTTCTTGTAAGTTTTGTCTTTTTCAAGTGTACTGAGAAATTTGCTCTGGAAACCAAATCAAAAATACTTTGTAAGATGTTGTGTTTTTTGCAGGGTAGATTTAGACTGACTAGATCTGCCCTTATTGTCACAAAAAAGACTGATGCAGATATTAATATCTGATCGGTTCATCTCCATAAACCCAAAATGATTCTGTTGTATTGAGAGTTTAAAGATTAATAACTGAAATCAATAAAACAATCTGTTGTTTCTACGTTGAAGGTGAAACTTTCAGATTTTCCCAGCCTTGTTGTTGTCAGTTTTACGGCTGAAGCGTCTCCTCTTGAATCACACCGCCTCACCTCTAGGCCCACCGTTGCCATAGCGATGTCATTTCCTCTCCTCCACCCTGACAGAGGGAAAAGCTCGTTTGGAGACCATAAAATTTTTTTTTTTGATGACTCACCGGCAGTTTTCCCCTCCAGGTTATCTGCTCCCAGGTTTTCCAGTGAAACCAGCTTTATTTGGGTGGCCCAGAAAAACACTCAAACTTTATGGAGTTTTTTCTTCCTCTAATATGAACAGCAGGAGCAAAACAGACTAACAAAGCTAAAGTTAAAGCTAGCATGAGCTAGCATCCCTCCTCCTGTTGTTGTTGTTGTTCACATGTTCGTCATCGGCTGTCAGCCATCTCCTCCGGCCCGGTGGCTTCTCGCATTAATATTCATCGGCCCGCGCTGTCAGCCTGCCGGCGCAACAAATCTGAGGGGTGAAAATGTCAGTAGGGCAAGCAGACGTTTATTTCAGGCCGAAGACAGGTTGATGTCTCCTCAGGAAACGGCCCGGATGTGAAGGGAAAGAGGAATCAGTGGCAGATTCACCAATTAGTACATTAACCTGAAGAAAAACCCAGTTTACTTTTCCTGTCTGCCATTTTAGCTACTCAACATTTCAACAGCTTCACATGCAGAAAGGTCTTAATTTGCTAATAAATCACCATGCCTACCAGTTGGTGTTGGACATGTTTGGTTAGCGCTCATGTTTGGTTTTCTTCAGATATGGCTCTGTCGGACGTCTTTTGGTTCCTTTCAGATGCAGCTTTAAAGGGATCCACGACTCGTTGAACATGAACATCTTGTAATCTTCCTTTTAGCCTAAAAGTTGTTGTTTGAGATGCATAAAAACTCATAATTACTCAAAAAATTGTACATCTTTACTATATTTTTCACCCATTTTTTTTACTTGTGCAATGCATTCTGGGCCGATGATGCGGGTAGCTTCAGTCCACAAAATGTCAGGATTGACGCAAAGTTTTAATGAGCTGTTATACGCAAGATATCAGTTGAAACAAAAAGACAGACTTTTGAGCTACTGTTTACTGTGCTAGCTAGAGCTAACAACATGAACAAGAGCTAACACCATTAGCTATAGCTAAAACTATTAAGAGGAGCTAACACATTTAGCAGAAGCTAACACATTTAGCAGAAGCTAACACATTTAGCATGAGCCAAGACATTTAGCATGAGCTAAGACATTTGGCAGGAGAAAGGTCATGCCACCACTTTGGAAGTATTTCAGATATTGAAAACAAAAAACTAATAGATAATTATCAATATCAACTGATATGAAATGCTTATGTCGTGTTAAGTTTTTAAGGATCTATCCTAGTTTATATGCCAGTTGTGATATCTCCCTTTTCCTCTTAAGTAAAATTTTGTTTTTTGAGTTCTGGGCAGTAAAACCACCAATAACTCACTGATTCATAATCCTACTGTTCGTTTTTATTCAACAACTGTTGTTGACCGTTAACGAGGGCTGGAAGTTGTGTTTGTTAGGAAAAACGTCCCTTGTTTTTACCCTGTCCTGTGGGATAGTGTTAAATTAAATCCTGGGAACTGCCTTTGCGGCAGCTTGAGGTTTCCTCACTGCTGTTGGAAAATTTCTCCCAACGGCCGCCTGCTGCCCTGCAACTGTTGCCCCGCCGTGTTGCCTGTCAGGGAGGTGATGTCATTGCTGGAGCAGCTGGGAGGACGGGGAGCGGAGAGAGAGAGTTTTTCACTGCGTTTCTGTCGGATTGCATCATGAAGCGGCTCAGTCTGCCACTTTCAGCTCACATGTTCCCGTTTTCCTGCCTCCGGTTGCCTGTTTCCAAAGCAGCAACGCCTCATTTTGGGGTTGCCACTACGAAAACAAACAGTCGATTGGGGGAAATGCATAAGGATGTGTTCTCGGATCTGTCCAGGTTTACAGTGTGTGACCTCCTGACCTCTCTGCTCCCACTCGCCTCTTCTCTGTGGTTGATTAGCACTGGCTGTGTCTCAGTGTCAAAGTTTCGGTTGTGCATAACTTTCCAGTCAGTCCCTAAGGTCTTTATTTCTCTTGATCAGTCATCGTTCCTGGAGTTTTTTCTTGGCTAGTGATCTTGGATGATTGCAGTTGCTGAACTCCGTCCAAGTTGGCCTTTCGGGCCTTTCGTCTGCAGCCTGAGTCGCCACTTAATCCGTTTAAACAGTTCAGCTTTATTGGATTCACTTTAAGGGAGCGGGACGGAAGATGCGGCCCATCCTCTTTGGGCCGTATCTTCCGGCCCAAAGAGGATGGGAGCATCCTGTTTGGGCCGGAAGATGCGGCTGGAAAAACGTGACAATAAGAAACTATTTATTACTTATTTTTTAGGTGTGTCACAGCAGTTACAGTCACACAAACTCAAATACTTCTCTTGATAAACATTCCCATTTGTAATGCTCTTCTTTCGGACTCCAGTCACATAAAGAAGTGTGATTTGCATCATTAAACTGCACACTAACTATGTTTAATCATATTTCCTGATTTATTGGTATTTATCGATGCTTTCATTGATGAAACAGTGGAGAAAACTGTAAAGCTAACTATCCCAAACATCATTAATACATAGTTCTCATGTGACGTCAAACTTACGGGAACCTTGTAGCTGACGGCCATCTTGGTAGGCATCCATAAATAACTGTCATGGCCGTTGCTATGACAACAGTATACGAGCCACATTCTTTGTCTCTGTCCGATCCCGACAGCAGCGACTTTGTTGACATATTTCTCTTGCACATTGGTCAAAATTTCAATTTAATTTCTTTTTGTTAGTCATCTACGCTTTGCCTACCAAGATGGGAGTTCCGTGGCGCACATCTCTTCCAACGTTTAGACTTGTGGGAGCTATGTACAGGAATATATTATGACGACAATAAACCAAAGGTTTCAGCCATATCGTCCAACCCTAGTCTTGTATCAATGATATAAAAGTCAGATAAATGTGACTTGATTATTCAGACGCTTTGAAATGACGCTTTGAAAACTATCAGATACAGTTTAGCTCCTCTAATGAACCTGAAAAAAATCAGCATTTTTTTGAGTGAAAAAATCAGAATTGGTCTTGTAAAAGTTGGATATTAGGACAAAAAAATCAGACGTAGGTTGCTGAAGCCTTGCAGATTGTTCGTCTTTTTATGATACACTGTGACTCTCCAGCTTCTCCAAACGAAGAATAAAATCCAATTTGTTCAAGGCAGCAGAGTTTGGTTGTTCTGATATTTGGAAAGCAAAGAGCCTGTAAAGCCTGTGGGAATCTGCTGAAGCGAAACTCTGTCACACTTTCTGTTCTCCTTATGTAAACAAACTGTTCCGTAATGTTGAAACTGTGAAATAACTTAAAATTAGCAGACATAGAGGATGTGAAGTCACATGCTTTAAAACAGTCCAGAATGCTTTAAGACATTATTTTTGAGAAGGGTTGATTCTGATTTATAATATTTTCTAAGCTATAAATGTCCAATAATGTCATGTTATCAAACTCTACTTCGATATGAAAGCATAATGACTTGCTTACAAAAGTTATCATGCTTTTTTGACTTATTACCAGATGTAAACATTGCAAGAAAGGTATTTTAATGTTTTTCCTAATTGAAAGTATTTTTGTTTCTTAAATCTAAGGTCAATCTCACTAATCAGAAATGAAATCCAAACAAAATCCAAAAATGTAGAAATCCTGATTTTAAAAAGAAATGCTTCCATGAAGTTTTCTTCAAAACTTTTGCTTTTAAACTCAAAACCAGAAAGAAAAATCGAAGTTTGCCAAGTAATGTTAGTCAGAGACTCAGTCAGGAAATGCTGAGTCACTGGTTGCCATGGTGACTCCCACCTTTTTGTGATGACAGAATCGGTGAAAATGATTCTGTCATCACTTTAAACCGTTTTAAAGTTTTTCTTTAAAACGGTTGTTTAATTTAGAACCAGGAAGAAAGAAAAAACCTGCTGAGTAATGCTAAAGTCTTGGTTAGTTGAACATAACTGTACCACTTAAGGCTCCAATTATAGATGCCCGTTAAATAGTTCAAAAATATGTTATTACTTCATCTCTAAATGCTTTATAAATAATGAATACATGTTTATTATGTATCAAGGATGAGAAGGAAATAAAATCTACTGGTTTCTTGCCAAATAGTCAAATTTGTTCACCAAAATAGTCGATCTGCAGTTGAACATTTCAGACTACCTTTTAAGCATAATAAAGGTCCTTCTCACTCTTAATTAATGCATAATAAACTGTTGGTAATGGTTTCTAAAGTGTTTATAGATGAATGGATAATAAATCTATAAACTATTTATGTTAGCCATCCATAAGGGGAGCCTTATAGTAAAGTGGTACCAACGTAACATTTCTTTTGGTTTTAATTAACTAATTGCAATTATGTTGAACTTGTTGAAAAGAAAAAAAGTTATGTTAAGTTAATGATTCATTTCTTTGAGTTTTCCTTATTTGCATGCAGATGTGAAAGTTGAGACTTGAGTTGAACTTTTGGATGTGGCTGCTGATATCGATCAGGTCTCTGAAAAAGCCGCGTTCTCGTAATCGTTTGAAACTAATGGCTTGTAAAAGTTCGTGCCTCGCTGGTTTATGGACACGCAGCGGAGTCGGGGCCGGCCCTGAACATTAGGAGGCGAGCTGCAGAGAGCGATGAACTCCATCTGTTTCCCAGCAGAATAAAAGCACCTCTCTTCCTTGTCTTATCCCAGGAATCTGCCTGGAATTGCCCCCATCTTTGACTGCATTCTGCAAGCCGGTTTCAGCCACTTTCCTTTTTTTTTTTTTAAGATTAGAGCATTGGCTTTAGGAGAAACAGGGGGTGGATAAGGAAAGCATTGTGCTGCGAACGTTAACAACGCCACGGCTAGTTAAAGGATTTTGGCTCCAGGTTCGTCTCTTGGAACGCTGGAGTGATAAAATTTTCGTTGGTCCAAACAGCCGTCCAGGAAAAGCTGCCTGCCGGATTAGTTAGAAGATGATTCTAACATCTGCAGGAATGAGCTGCTCTTTATGCTTGAAACATCTGGATTTACCTGCAGAGTTTAGCATGATAGCTATCTGCTTTCCAGGCTAAAACAGATCAGATCAGAGTGCATGACTGGAACGTTGCAGAAAAAAGAAAAACAAAATCCACCTCCACTGGAGCTGCTGCTTCTGCCCAAAAAAGTCCAGATCTTGGCCTGAGGCTCAGGGACATACTGAACTGACAGAGCAGAACCAGCCGCACAGCTTTGAGCCTCCTGTATACAAACCACGTCGATTGTCCCCCAGAGTGATGGATCCGACCCCCGGGGCCGACTGGTGGGAGTCTGGAGCGCAGCCAGGGCTGGCTGGAGGTTTACAGAGCTCCAGATGGCGTCTTCTCCATTTATAAATAAAATTACCTCTGCACATCACAAACACTTTGCTCCACAGTCTGCCTTGTTTCACCTTACAGGGGACCTGTTATGCAAAATTCACTTTTTGCATGTTTTTGTACTTTCATTTGGGTTTCTACTGCTTCTAGAAACAGACCAAATGCTTAAAAAGAAACACACAGCTATTTTTTTTATCAATAAGTTTTTTGGTGTCTGGAAAACAAGCTGTTTCAAAACCTTCCAATTGTTGAGGTACTGCACCGTTACCTAGCAACCCCAGATGAGCCCAGGCTGTTACCTAGCAACCCAAGCTGAGCTCCAGCACAAGACAAAATGCATACAATTGCCAGTTAGGACAAACTAACTACTTTATACTTTAAACTTTATACAAAGTGGCCGCTTTTCAATAACATTAAATGGTCCCTATTGAGCAAAATTAGCATTTTGCATGTTTTTGTACTTTCATTTGGATTTCTACTGCTTCTAAAAACAGGGTTAGGGTTAAAAACAAAACAAAACCAAAAAAAAAAAAACCACCCAGCCGGTTTTTGGCAATAAGTTAATGTTTTGTGGTACATGGAAAACAAGCCGTTTCAAAAACCTTCCGATTTTTAAGCCACAGCACCGTTACCTAGCAACCCCAGAGGAGCTAGGTTGCTAGGTAACTCAGCTTAGGTTACCAATCAACCTAAGCTGAGCTCCAACACAAAAACAAACACATAAATCCGCCAGTTAGGACTTCTGTAAAAAAGTGCAAACTAACTTCTTCATACTGTGTATTAAATGTTTGCAGCATTTTTCAAAATGGCGTCTTTTCAATAATGTTAAAGGAGACCTATTGTACAAAATTCTCATTTTGCCCAACTCAGCAGTTTTTTTGGCAATTATGTTTTTTTGGTGTCTGGAAAATGAGCTGGTAAAAAATCTTTTGTATTGTTAAGACGCTGCGTTACCTAGCAACCCCCGTTGTTAAAGGTAAAGTGAAGCACACAGATTGAAACTGAGGTAAACTCAGGTGTACAGTATTTCACATTAGCACTTATACTGTCACAATAATCAATAAATCAATCAATTAATGTTTCCATCTATGTCGTGTTAGTAAAGCAGAAGGATTGGAGTGAATTTGAAGTGCAGGCCTCAGAGCAGCAGATGACCAGGGATGCAAATTTACTGACATCATGTAAATTTGCATCTTCCAGGTGCAAAAGTCAAGTTTAAAGACACAACTTTTAGAAATATTTGACATTTTTAGAGAAGTTTTCTCCTTCTTCATGTTGTGCTTCAGTTTAACTTGTAATTTAAAAAGCTGAGATAGTTTTTATTTTTTGTTGTTGATGAATTTTGAGTGGAGGATCAAGCTAATTTGCATTTCCCTGCTGGCGGAGCTCCACCACCAGGAGGGTTGGATTTATCTTAGTGCGATCAACATGGACAAAGGGAGGAGCCGCCTCTGAATGGAGCAGAGAAAATTAACTTGAATGAGCTGCAAGTTTGAGTCTTAAAGAACCCGAGAAGTTCAATGCTGGAAACCTGAACAAGCTTTTCTTGTTAAACTTCAGGATGTGTGAATGTTCGAAGGGCAGAAATACTGCAGAGGACCTATTATGCAAAATTCAGATTTTGCATGTTTTTGATCTTCCATTTGGGTTTCTACTGCTTCCTAAACCATCAAACCGGTTTTTGGCATTAAGTTTTAGTGTCCGTTTCAAAAACCTCTGGATTGGCCCGTTACCTAGCAACCCCAGGGAAGCACAGCCCTGTTACCTGGGAACCCAAGTTGAGCTCCAGTACATTTGGTCAGCTGGTTTAATGACTGCTGGAAAAAACAAGTGTTTTGCTGTTGACTTACGATCTAGAAATCACTTTGCTGTATTCTTTTTGGTTGTGCAGGATGCTCTACTTCTGCTTTTCAATGATGTAAATAATAATAATGTATCTATTTGCAGCCATTTTTACGTGCGTGTTAAAACGTGGAGTTTGGGGATGTCGCTATCAGCAGCTTATTTGGATATAAAGAGACAGAGACTTTATAATGGCTCAAAAGAACTACACAGATTAACATCTCATTATTTACGAATGATTTGGTGCCAAAAATGCAATGAACGTTTTGTATTACCTATAAAGACATTCTAACCTGTTAAATAAAGCCTAATAGGTCACCTTTAAAGGGCAACATCACTTTAAAGATGAAGTGAACTCCACAAACAATCACTCAAATGGAGATTATCGCCCCCGTTTTGATTTAAAAACGTCCGCACCTGGAATTGATCCAGATTTTTAACTCAGTTTTTCCTGCAGTTAATCCTCAGAGTCGCTTCCTTAGAGTCCAAACTCTCCAGTGGCATGCTGGGAAACATTTCTGACCCTTTTGAAGAGGAGTGAGAACCTTTTTGACCCACTTCATCTATTAACATCTATTAACTCTCAGCAGAGGGAAGTCGGCGTCGTCATTATCTGCATCCTTCTAACCGGCACCGTGATGAAGAAGAGTGATTTATGGATACCCTTCGTCCCGCTCACAGCAGGGATGAAGGATGGGATTACCTCTTTTTTTTGCTCCTTTCAGGTTTAAAACGGCTCAGGCAAACACACCCACATCTGTTTGTTTATTGGTGAAGTCGTTTGGCTTTCATTGTGCGATCCGTTAACTTTTCTCCGCCGTTTAGAAGGAAATGTGTTGAACTACATAACGGCAAATATTGCCTCAGATTATGAGGCGACGGTGTGTTCGACCAGTTTAAGCCTCTGAAATGCGTTGCGTAATTCTGGCCTAGTTTTAAAATGATGAGGGTTATGAACTTTTCAGCATGAGGTCATACGGAAACTTCTCTGGTTTTAACGCTGATGCAGGAAGAACCAAATTATCTTTAATCCAGCAGTTTAAGGATAAACAGATGACCTCATGTAGTGAGAGTTTTAGTTCCTTTCCTGGGAGTTGTTCGAGTAAAACCCCAAGACTGAGCCCCCAGCGTTAAATTTAGCATAAAATCAACTTTTTCACATGTTTTTCTACAATAACTTGGCTGTTTTTGGTAGGGATATTATATAAAAAATCAACACAAAGTAGCACAAAACTGTGAAACAGAAGGAAATTATTCATATTTTTCGTCTTTTTTACTTTTTAAAAATCAATAAAATCCTAATTCAGAGTTTTAGCTTTACTTGATTCAAATTAACTAACAGAATGTTATATTATTGCATTATTAGATGTGCCACACCATCTTTCTCCTACCACTTCCTGTTTGTCATTTCTGCCAGTAGTAACATCCTGTTGTTGATCATGTGACTCGTGTGATGGGGAAAAAGCTTTTCCATTGCAGTTTTGCAAAATGATTGAAAAACTACATCATCCAACTTTTTATCTAAAAATAGAAATTTGACTTGTTTCTATTAAGCTAATTAATTTTTGTAATTTGAAGGTCAGAGAAAACGCAAGTAGTTAAACTTTTCTGTTTTACAGCTCAGTTGGTTTTTTGCCTTGAACTGAACTGAACAGTTGGATGGAAAAATATAAGAAATGTTTTGCATCTAAACACAAACTAACCCAAAACATATGTTTAGTTGTAATTTCCTCGCATCATGACACTTCTATGCTTCAGTTTTGGGAAATAATTAAAACTGTAACCAGGCTGGACGGGACGCTCCCCCATGTTCTGATGGCTCCTTTCCAGCTGCCTTCAGAGGAATAATGGAGGTGCGTTTGCTGGCTCGGAGCTGTTTGGGTTTTATTTTATCTCCCTCCAATGTTCGTGTTTCTGTCTGGTGCTTCCAGCTGTGTGCTTCAGGGACATTAGCGAGGTTTTACCGTTTTTATCTCCAAGACACAACATGGTGATCCAGAGGTCCTTCTCTGCTCATCTGTGCTTCCTTTTTGTGGAAGATTAAGAGAATAATAGATCAGTGAAATGTAAGATGAATGGAAAGCAAACTGAACCTGGACTAAATTGTTTCACTTCTGCTGAATCAGCAGTTACTGGAATACTCATAAATATTTAAATCCTTTAGAAACAGCTTTTATATAAATGTTATTTACATTTCCTGAAGGTTAACTGCTTAAGTTTGACGGGAACTTATGAAACAAGAACCAAAGCTGTGTTCAGTCCGCTTTAATAGAACTCCAGTCCATTTGAATAGAAAGTCCGTTTCGTTTGGTGAGGTGTGAATGAAAAATCGATCCAAGAACTCTGGCCGGCCTACAGATCTTGGCTTCATTTTGTTTGAAGTGAACTTTGGTGCGGTTCAAATGCATATGTGAACGGCAAGCAGAACGTAGACCGTGCCAAAAGGAGGAAGTGAACTACAGCGCCGGGCATTCTGGTTAAATACAACCAAAACAAACGTGTTAGCCTAGCACTAGCAGGAGAAATAGCAAAAACAACCGCTAAAACCTGATGCTACTCCATTTCATGAAGAAGGAAGTTGCGCTCAGTGTCTTCTTCAGAGGTTTTTGAGTCTTTACCTCCCAGTGGTTTTTGGTGCAGCCCCCCCACAGGTGAGGAGGGGAACAGGTTTTTCAAAGGGTTTGGTTTGTTTGACATAATGAAGTAAAAATGTAACAAATCTTGCAATTTTGGTGCCCAATTGAACCAAATCTACCAGACTATCAGGTGTGAAAACGCAGTTAGTTAGCATGCTAGCACATCAAGAACCATGGTTTTGGTTTTGTTTTTCTCCGAGCTGTTGCTTTTTTAAATTTATTATAGTTTATAAAACGGTGATTAAAGGTCTTAAAAGTTGAGCAGGACTTGATCTCTTTTTCCTCAAAATTTGCACACTTTAAAGTGAAGTTCAGGATTTAGTTTGTGCGCAAAAGTCTTCCACTGCAACTATTTTTACACACAGTTACAAGTATAACACTACAGACTAAAATATTTAGTTTAACAGGAGGAAAAAATGGTGTCTGGTTCATTATTCACATCATCTAAAGTTCAGCTGAACATGCGTAGCTTCACGTTTAACATGCTTTGCCATGGCTACCGTCATGGAAACTGGACAGTGACTCCGCCGAGTTAAAACTGGAACATGTCGTCTGCAGATTTCTGCAGGAGTCTGGTTCTAGTCAAAACATCTTCAGGTGGGCAATAAATCATCTGTTGAGCTCAACAGAGCACATCTTCATGGGTTTGAACTGGTTCAGAAAACATGGTGAATGATCTGAGTTACGGATCAAATTAATCTACAGAAAACTCAAATAATCAGACTGTTTCCAACATGTAGATGGATTATAAATACACACAAACTAACAAAAATGCCAACAAAGGAAAATTTTTATGCTAGGTTTGAGGCACCTAAAACAGTTTCCGAGTAGGCTGGTCCTTAAAGTTGCAGTATGTAACTATTATAAAAGTTTTTTTTACATATTTGTTAAAACTGTTGGGGGTGATTGACAGCGCTAAGACCCGCCTCCTGAGTCTGATTGGTTGTTTCTAGTTACCACTGGGAGAGGGCAGAGATCAATATATTTTTTTCACAGATTATCTATTTCATTTTTCTTCAGGACCGTTTGAACAAATATGTAAAAATCTAGCTTCAAACTACCTTTATTTATTTTCCATATTTATAGAAAAGACTCGCCTCATTCTGCAAAATACTTTCCCTTTTGTAACAGAGGATTCATTTTGTTTTAAAGTCTGGGAATAGAAATCAATTTTCAGCTTGTCGGAGGCAGAAAATGTAAGCTGAGGTCTGCAGGAGACAGTGGGGTCTTCAGGTTGATGGTGGATGTGTAACTCTTGGTAAACACGAGGTTTGAAGTGAGACGACAAACATAAACTTTTCACAAACACACAGAAAACCTCCGCGGAGCGCCCACACTCAGTTTATAAACTCCCTCACACATGTAAACCAGCGCTGAGCTTCTGCATTCCCACCAACATGAGTCAGGCGATGTTCAACCGGTTCATAAAATCTATTTGTTTTTGGAAATAAGATACCTTGAAGACGGGTGAGATGGTGGTGAGGTTTGTATGGAGTTAAATTGGGGCCATAAAGTTTGTTCAAAAGAACAAACTTTTCTAAACTTTAACTTTATTTTCAGTTTAAATTTTTTTGTCTTTTGAACAAGCCTTCTGGCTGCAGTGTAGCTCCATAGGTGTGCCGTAGGTGATGGGCTTAAGGGTGGGGAGAAAGGACAAAAAGCTCATATTTTGAGACTAGAGCTGTAATGAAACACCTGAAGTCAAACTGCTTTTATTGCAGATCGCTGACAGCGTTTTATAATGCCAGCATTGTTTGCAGAGGTCAGAAGGTCGACCGACTTCCCACAGTCCTTGAACAAAATCGGATTTTTGCATCTTTAGAGGGAATTTTGTTGGTGGAAGAGGATCATTTGTGAAGCAGTGGAAGGACATGATGAAAGGTAAAACTTCAGGCGGCAGGCAGGAGAGTCGTTGCACGAATCAGGAAGCCGTTGTGTAAATCCAGGATGTGTCGAGCTGCCAGACGCAGAAGAGAGGATTAAACTGACTGACGGGCTGCAAGGTGGTGGCGAACCTCATTCAGAGGAAATTAAGACAAACTTCCCCCTCAAATTGCATCTAAACTGTGATTGTTGCAAGGGATTAAAGACAACAAACCTTTAGATTAACTAAAGCTGCTTTAAACTCATAAATTAACAACTTGTTCAACAAATTGAAGCATGAATCGGGTAACAATTTTTAATAGGTTCAAGTCAAACAATTTTTAATCTATTTTAGTTTAAGTTAACTTTTTATCAAGGTTTAAGTTGAACACAAGTAATTATTTATATTCACTTTTTCAGTGAGGCATTGTTTTTATCTGGAGAACTGTACCCAAATTTTATTGTTCTCTGGTTTTTCTCACAGATTTAACAGATTTTTCCTGTTATTAACTGAAACTAAACCATCTCTGTTGTCAGTATTTATGCCAAGGAATCCAGTTTTTTGGTGGGTTGTTAGACATTTTTAGGGATTATGTTGTAATCCTTTGAAGTGGGCTGTGTTTTAATTAGATTTTTCTAATGAAGCTCGGTTGTCTTAGTGAAGATGAAACCGATTGTTGGCCTTTAGAAAGGTCGCCTCTCCCTGTTGGCCTTTAAAACAGATCCACCTCCCCTTACATCTCAATTAAAGCTTTATTCTCTCTCAATGTGACAGTATTCCCGTTTCTGATGTCCTCCTTCCCCTTATTAACCTCATGAGACTTTTATTTCTTTTTGTTCGGCTGTAGAAATTTTCCTTCCTTTTCAACTTGATTTCATCAATTTTCCCTCCCTATTTTCATCCTTCTGGTCTCCTTTTCTCTGAGTTATTAACAGATTAAAGAATCCCTGTGTCTTCATGTAGGTCTTGGCTCACACAGAAACCATTTTATTTCCAAACCATGTGTGACTACAGTTGGTTTTGTTGAATATTTAACGAGTTGGATTGGTTGGAGACTGAACGGCTGGTTCTCCTGTCCTCTGACCTGCCTTGGGAAACTTTCCCAAGCAGATGGTCTCTGAGTTTTTGGATGGAAGTCAGGGTGTTCATCAACGCATGCTTCACCTCCTGTAAGTCTGAAAGGTGGCTTCCTGTTGCCTTGCCACCATATGTTGCTGATAGTATGTAGAAAACAAGGCGAATTTTGTGTTGGTAAAGCTTTTTATTTAACTTATAAGAGGCGAACAAATGACACATTTTTCAGATGTTAATTGTTTAAAATCATATTAATCCCATTAAATCCCAGTAAAACACCATTAAAGTCATGATTATGTCTCAAAATGTGATAACTTTGGGTTAAATTTATGTTATTAACTAACTCACTCATTCTTTGGTTACCTAGCAACTCACTCATTCTTTGGTTACCTAGCAACTCACTCATTCTTCGGTTACCTAGCAACTCACTCATTCTTTGGTTACCTAGCAACTCACTCATTCTTTGGTTACCTAGCAACGACCTGTTGAGTAACTTGCGCAGCAGCAGTTTAAGGTTTAAGGCTCTGTGCCTCATAACTGTTTAAAAATACTGTGGCTAAGACAGGAAATGTCACAACACCAGTTTGGAAGTATTTTCAGATATTTTAAACAAAAAAAAAAACTAATAATTATTGATATTGACTGATATGAAACGCTGATATTGTGATATTTTGAGATTTGTCCTGGTACTTTTCATCCCAGCAATCTTCCATTTTGTTACCGGAAAATAAAATATGTTCTTAAAAATTGGTTTATTTACTTCTCTGAAAAGAAAAATCTACAAAAAAGTTCAAATGTAACACATAATTCTAACACATAATTCTACTTAATTGCACAGTGCCTATAAAAAGTATTCGCCCCATTGGATGTTTAATGTTCTTATTGGTTTTACAAGTTAAGATCAATAAAATTTGGCTTTTTTGAAAAAAACAAAACAAAACAAAAACAAAAAAACATTCAATGTCAAAGTGTAAACTGATTTCTACAAAAAGAAAATTAAATATAAATATTTAACACAAAATAGGAACGTTAAAACCAGAACATCCACCAGAAGGAAACCAGAGAAGATGCAGCGTCAAAATACAAAAAGATTTCCATTTTGTATTTTTTACCCAGAACTTGAATTGAAATCTTTTTTTCATTATTTTGAATCTGATTCATAAACAAACAAATTATCTTTTCATTTTTAAATAGAACAAATGAAACATGGAGAACGCGAAAGACATTTTCAGAGCGTGGATGCGTCACAACAAATATTGCATCCAAGCCGTCTGTTGCCATTGTGATGATGATTGTTTTAATTTAATTTGTTGTGCAGGTTTTCTCGCAGTAAAACTTGTCAGCTGCATTGGGGTCTGTTTTATGTCGTCGTTTTGCCGTCAGACATGACGAATCGAGTTAAATCGCTCAGGATGTGTCCGTTTGTTCTGCTGCTGCAGATTTAGCCTCCAGGGATGAAGGTTGGCTTGTGAACTGGGTCACCACCAGTCCTTCTGTTTGCTCCCATTGTTGCCAGGCCCTCGCCCCCAAACAAAGACATCAACAGTATAATTTCCACTAATCTGAAGTCAGACGGTTTAGATTATTGATTATAGTTTAGCTTTACAGCTCAGACTTGCTTCAGGATGCAGTGAGGTCACTGTTTTCTGTTTTCCGGTGGTTTTCTGTCTTTTCTTGGGTTTTGTTTCCTGTGGACCGCATACGGACAGGTCCAATAATCCCCGCCGGCTGTAGGAGGGGCCCGTATGTTCAGCCCTTCTGTTTCTGCTCTTTTTTTCTTGGGAACCTGCAGACTGAAGAGGAAAATTAAGGAAAAGTTTACGCTTTAGCCAAAGAAAAACTGAATGTTGACATATAAAGTTTGATGGTTAACCATATTAAACAACAAGTCAGTTCAAAGTGCTTTATATCGTAAAATTAGTAATGAAATAAGAAATAAAGATTACATTTAGTCAAATATCAAAATCATCAAGCATATATGCATCAAATATGTTGATCAATATTCTCTGTGCTAAATGTTCTTCAGGTGACGGAAGGCCGACTTTGTAACTGTGTTTATGTGGCTCTGAAGGTTCAGGTCCGAGTTCAGGTCAAGTTCTAGTTTCTAGCTGTATTAACTGAAGCTGACTCTAGATAGTTTGTTTCTGTTCAGCTGGAGAAAGTTTTGGCACCTCCATGTTGGTTTTTGCTCCTCAACCTGTCGCCTTGAGTCAGTGGAGGTCAACAGAGGTCAGAGTTGACATTTCCAGCCTTCTCTACTCCTTAAACCTCCTAATCCCTCTCTACTTTCAACTTCTCTCCTTCCACAATTACAACAATTATCTGAAGAGGCAGCAGAAACCCGTAAATCATGAGAAGTCGCACTAGTTTACATCTGAGAGGAGGGAGAAGGGTCTAAGGAAGTGCAGAGTGAGACGGGATGTTGCATAACGAGCGCGGCGTGCTGAGGGATTGGCTCCCGGCCGATCTGGTCGGGTGTTTTCCAAAGACTTGCTCCAGAAACCCAGTTAGTACTGCTGATTGGACCGGGCCCAGAGACGATGCCTGCCCGAACAGCTGATCTCCAAGAACGCACGGATTAAACCCGCCGTTATGCAACCGGTGGCGCTGTCCGATTGGACGATGCGTTTCAGCAGCGGCCGGCCGTTAAAAGCTGCTGAGGTAATTAAAAACCAGTAAGCCAGTCTGTTTTCCTCTGGTACTGGTGGAGCTGGTCTTAGATAAATCTTTGGGTTTTATTACTGAGTTTAGGTTTTACTTTTCTAATCTTCTAGAACTAAAAAAATACAATTACTATTGCTTTTCATACATTTACAGGAAAAACAAAAGATTTTAGGACTGCAGAACTCAAAATCTCACCAAGTATGTTTGGTCTAGTTTAAAGTGAAAATATCTTAAAACACTTGAAATGGGACTAGACTAACTTATAAGTAACTTTTCAGCAAGATATACCAGCTTATTTTAGGTAAATAATTTCTTAATATTGATGACAAAGTACTTGTTACACGTGCAGATTATTTCACATGGGAAAAATGTCTTGTTACAAGTGAAATAATCTACAAATGGAGCTAGAAAATTAAGAAACTATTGAAATTACTTTAAGTTTCTGAAAAGTTCAGCTGGAGAAAGTTTTTGTCTTATTTCAAGTGGACTAAGATATTTACACTAGAAACTAGACTAAAATTCATTTGATTTTGTGTTTTTGCAATAATCCCAAACACAAAAAGAACAGTGGTTTAGTCAAAGTCCAGTCTTCTTTATGATGAGACTATTCCTCCATCATGATAAACTGTTAAAGATCGACCGCTGAGTTTTTCTCATCATGGCTGCTCTTTGATTTCCCCCTGACTCTGGTTGGTATTTTAGCTTTCCCAGTTTGCAGATTACCGTACTCCTCTGGGATAAAGCTAATCTGTAGCATGTTTGTTCTATATTTGATGGGCTTAATATGAGTTTAGGAATAAATTTCATGCTCCATCCTCTGAACAAACTTGAGGTTTTTAATTACATTTTTTCTTCAATGTGACTTTAAGCTAAAACTTTAAAAACTGCTGGGCCGAATTAGTCAGGTTAGTTTTAAATAAAACTCAAGAGGATGTTTTGAGAAAACGGCTAACGGAGGAAATGAGGAAGACGGATGGCGGCAGAGGAGATGATGAGGCGGTTTGGGGAGTAATTGAGTTTGATGAGAGCGCAGCTTCAAGTGTGCAATAATTCAGCTGTGGATGCGTGGCTGGGAAATAATTAACATGCAGATTGAGAAGCAGTAAAGGTTTCTCCTGGTGGCCTTAAGACCCGGATCTTAAAGTGATTTCTTTCTTCGACCGGACCAGAACTTTGAAGGCATTCTTATCAGATGCTCCATTTCTGTAAAAGGTATTATTTACATAAATATTTAATATAGATTCGACTCAATGAAAACACATCAATGGAGTGTAATTTGGTTAAAATAAATGTTAAATGATTCCATTAAACCCACAGCAACAAACTCTTATAGACCAAAATTTTACAGATTCTTCTACATCTTAACATGTTTTTTTTAGCTATTTAAAATGTCTGACAGTTCCAGTGTTAAATGTTTGTTAGAAAAATGTGTTATTGCATTATTATGGCATTACCTTTATATTACTTGATCTCCAAAGAGCAATGTTATCGTTTATAGCAATGATTTTTGGGAGACTTCTTACCATGACATGCGTACTGGAACCTTTGTACTGCGTTTCTGGTACACCTGTAAATCTGACGCACAAGCTACATCCTCTAACAACAACGATGAATGAAAAACCTGCTTCTCTTGACTCATTGGGAGACAATTTTAGTTTCAAAAATTATCTGATTGGTCACTGGAAAAAGACTATTGTTGTGCTAAAAGGACTTAGCCTCTTAGTGAAGCTATGCTAGCCTAAAATAGCATCTGAATGCTAAACATGTAGCAACAACAACGACGCTAACGCTAATGTCAGCGTCCACATTTCCTGAAACACTGGAAAGCTGATTGCTTCAGATGGAGATTTTTCTTCCAAGCACCTGATGATCAAATCTTCCATATTTTGAGTGAGTTTTTTCTGCCATTTCATTTCCAAGGTGCTTTTTAAATTATTTTCTTTATTTCTATATAATTCTAACCTCATAGTCAGAAAAAAATGCTAGAAAAATCATGCTTTATTGCATAATTTTAGCTAATTTTTCATCTTATTGTAGAGATTCAAACTGTTTTGAATTCACATCTCTGATGATGTATTGGAAAACAAATCATATTTATTAAAAACTTAAAACTTCAGTTTTATGTCACAATTACAGTTTTCCTTTTGATTATCTCTGAAAAAACTCAATGTAGCGACACAAGCTTTTATGAATTGTGAAAATCCATTAATTGTCTCATTTAATAACAATAATGATAAATCAAATTTATATGGTGCTTTTTAGGAGACTTAGACACTACAAGAGAAAATAATATTTCAAAAATACGTTGTATGTGTCTTTGCAGTTTGACTCAAATTTACTGTGAAATTACCTGCAGCACATATTTTTCTCTGTGACCTCAGCAGCTCCTTACCTCCCATGATCATTGTTTTATTTAGCTTCAGTCGTAATTAACACCAGATACGGGAATATTTACAGTTTAGAACGATCGGATTGATCAAACGCGCCGCACACAGAACATCTTTGTGTCGTTTTGCTTTTTCTTTTTTTGCTCTGAATCTTCTGCAGTCACGCTTTATTCCCTGAAAGTCGCTCATGAACGTCTCATGACTGTCATGCTGCAACGCTGCAGCTCCTCAGACTCCTCTTCCCATGTTCCTCCAAGCAGAGGTCAGAGGTCAGCAGATCATATTTAACCTTCCCAAAAAGGCTGCAAACTGTAGCAACAATTGTCTGGATTGTTGAATATTTTAGTGGAGAAACTGGATTAAAGATGGAGAAGTTTGGCAATTAGATGTCTTGGAAGTCAATAAGCTGAACTCCTGTCCTGTTTTTGATTTGTTTTTGGTGGAGGTGTGCAGTGCATTGTGGGAGATGTAGTCCATCTCCTCTTGGCTTTCCCTCATGGGCGACGTTTTCATTCTACTTCAGAGTTAAGTGGATCTGGTAAGGCTCAGACCCGGTGGGTTGTAAAGTTCGATACGTCAGAACGTATTTGGCAAAAGTGTTTCTATCTTCCCCTTTTTTATGCTTTAGCATGAAAACTTTTTTTGTGAAATTGATGAATTTATGTCACACGCCGCCATTTTCATGAAAGTTTTCAAAACTTATTCGTCATTTTTTTCTTCCAATCTTTATTTTTACTCTTTACTCCTCGATTGCCAGGGTCACCTAAGCTTTTTTCTTCTTCCTCTCTCCTTTTTTTATTTCCTTACTTCTTCTTCTCTCTGTCGCTCCTTCAGGAATGCAGTCATGTGTTTGGGACTCTTCCCTCCAAACACAAACATTCCTTCTGTTTCAAACACACACACACGCACGCACACAGTCTTTGTCGCCGTGATCAACTCACACTCAATGAACCTCGGATGGAAAAACGGGCGTGGCTGAGCTGAAAACGCGCAGAATGAGCCTTTAACGGTTGGATGTGTGTCAGTCGAGGATCTGGACTCGATTTCTGAAGCTCGTGTTCGTTTCACTGAAGTCTTGCGGCTCCGCTGCGATACAAGAAACCCTGTATGGTCAGCCGGAGACGGACAGAGTCACCGTTGTTCCCGGCGGACAGAGAAAGGGGGTTATTATGTCCAGAGGGTTCAGAAACATTTCACTCTCCTTACTTTACCCAACTTTCTCAAGCAGAGTCATTTTTGGTCTGAGAAAATTATTTGTATTCCTGGTTTGACTGTTGAGGTGAAAATCCAATTCAGAAACACACAGGACTGTTATGAAACCTCACGGTGGAGCAATTTAAGTTGAATAATCAAGATTAAATGTCTTAAAATAGCAGCTTTTAGTTGTGTTTTAGATAATCCTGTTGAATTTTCAGTGCGTCTCCCAGCTTGGATTTCGAACGTTAGCATCCAAGTTTCTCAGAGAAGAAATTTTTCTTTTTATTTGTTTTTGTAACAAGGTAGCATCCAATATTGGGCAATGCTAATTAAAAAGTCAGCTGTTCTAACCTTAAAGCGCTAAATATGAACATTGGTTTTGCTACTGTTAAAGTGCTACACCAACTAGCTAATGCTACCACGCTAACTTCAATTCAAATTACATCAGTCCTTGAAATACTACAAAATTAAACTTTTCTATGATGTTTTTTATCTTGTTGTCTTCTGTATGCTGTCTAACATCTGCTGTCTAAAAGCTCAAAAATCTGATATTTTTCCTACCAGTAAACGTACCATAGCTAACTACTGTCTGGTCATGCTTAAAACCCTCTTCAGTGTGGATGCTGTGACTGAGGGAAGATTTAAAGCTTACCATACCAGAGAGATGTTTCAAAATGAAGTCAAAAGAAGTTAAAATGACCTGAGATATATCTGCAGGTCAGTAAGGCTGCGAGAGGGTGAGAGAGAGCAAGACTTTAAGCAGACAACAGCAAGGCTAAATGGAGGACAGTAAAACTGTCGTATCATTTTGCGTTTTCAGTCTCAAAGTGAAAACTCATGGATCTGCTGGATTGAGAAAACATTTTGGAAACTCCAAGATCAACAAAAAGGCTAAAATACTCTTGGTTCCAATCAGAGTTTTATGTTTAAGAAAATAGCAGCAGTCTTTTCCTGCTTTTCTTAGCTGCAGGCTTGAATAAAAAAGATTTTCCCTTGACTGAAGTGATTTAAGGCCAAGTTGAGGATTCCAGAACCACAAAGGAATTTCATCCATCTCTGAGAACTTCTTGTTCTTTTTCAACAACAAAGCAGAAAGGAAACTGGGATCAATTAGCGAACATTTTCACTGCGACGCTCCAGGTCTGTTTGTCCTGGAGAAAAACTGGAAAACACTGCACATACTTTAACAGTGTCGGACATTTTTACAAAGATAATCCAGATCATAAATGTGTAAACATGACAAAATGGTTTTGTTAAACATTTCAGAGCCGCCAGTTCGGTTTTATTGCGTTTTTTTTCTTGTTTCTGCTGTAAGTCAAACAGTAGAGCATGAACAGGTGCAGAACCTGTTGATTCAACCAGTAAAGAAACCAGAACACTGCAAAAACACAAAATCTTACCAAGAATTGTATGTCCAGTTTCTAGTGAAAATTTCTTAAAACATTTGAAATAAGACAAAAACTAACTTACAGATAAACTTTCAGCAAGATATACGGGCTTGTTTTGAGTCAATAATTCCTTAATATTGATTAAAAAGCTCTAGATCCATTGGCAGATTATTTCACTTAAGGAAAAAATATCTTGCCAATGAAATAAGTACTTTTTCATCAATTTTAACCTGAACCAATCTCCTATTTTGCTAAAAGTTACTTATTAATTAGTTTTGACTTATTTCAAGTGTACTAAGTATTTGCATTACAAAACTAGACTAAAATACTTGGTAAAAGATTGTATTTTTGTAGTGTGGACCTGTCACAATAAGCAACAATTCAATTAATCGTATGATAAATTAAAACAAATTAATATAGTTAAATTTTTTTTCTATTTTCTCTCCTTTTCTACCAAAAACTGGAAAACAAAACTCTCCACTCTGGTGTTTTTTGGAAGGACAATTTTGTTTCCAGAGACTTCATCTTTAATTTTATTTGTTGTTTCTGTTGTTTGGTTATTTATTTTGCATATTTAAAATGTCTCACAGTTACAATGTTGAATACTCATCAGCATTTTAAGTTTGTATTATTACTTGAAAATGGATTCAAAACAACAATATTATCGTTTATCGCAATAACTTCTGGGACAATTTATTGTCCAGCAGAATTTGTCACTAAACAAATTCAGTTTAATGTCAATGGAAAAATAAATAATGCGACTGGGACATTTATTCCTGCAAAAGGTGAGAAAATTAGACTTTTAGGTATTTTAAGAGTGGAAATCATTCAATTTTTTGCCAATTTTTCTCTTTAGGGATCCAAAAATTACAGTTTTTCTGTGTTTCTTTATAATTCCCTCTCAGAAGTATTGTTTTATTTATTTTCTTTATCTCCTGTTGCATATGTTTTCCTGTTTTTCTGTGCAGCACTGAGGCCCAGCATGTGTGAATCCAGCTGAAAAACTGCGGGTTTGGTGTATTTTTGTTCGGTTCAGTGGGTGTGTAGCTGGAGAAGGAATGCTCTCTGTCTTTCTGATGACCAGTGACAGATGCCCAGCTTGAGGCGAAGCCAACATCTGTGTGTGTGTGTGTGTGTGTGTGTGTGTGTGCGCACGCACGTGTGTGTGTGCCGTTGGTTTCCAACAGGCGGTGGAAAAAAAAGGCTCCTTTGTTTGTGTGTGTTTGTGTTTTATTGCATGCCCAAGTGGAATTATGGGAGCTGGGAGCAACAGAAAAACTCAAAAACAGAGAAGTGATGCAGCAGTTTGCATGCGGGAAATGAAGTTGGTGGATTTATTTAACATCATTGTCAGTTTATAAAAACTTGAATCAGTTTTGGTGTAAAGAAAACTGGACCTTCCCTGAGAAACGATTAAATTCAAAATGGTTTTTCGTAATGGCAGGACAGGATCCTGATGATCTGCTCCAGTTTACAATAAACAATTTTATTATAAAATCTCTATATTATTAAAGATCCAGAAGATAAAAAGGACTTTGGATTGTTGACTTATTAAAAGAAAAACACACAATTTTCAAATTTTTTCAATTGTTTTCTGTTTTGTTGGCCTGCGATCCAGGATTGAAAAGATCATTTCCAGTGCCACAAATGGCGTCGTTCAAAATGCAGGTCGACAGACGGTAGATTTTTTTCATCTTTTACAATTTTGTTAATTTATTTGGGACATTTTATATCAGTCCTGAATCATACTAAATGAGGACATGAATTTTTTTTTGACACAGCCCTACGATATTGGTCTTTATTGTTGAATTGGAATGTTGATTATGATAATTCCTCATTTTCCTAACTATCCTTTCTTATTCAACTCTTCCTGACCTTCCTGACCTTGGTCACCAGTATCTACGCATCCCAGCTTTGGGTAAAAATCTGTCCAAATGGTGAAATTCAGTACTGGTGTAGAAATGATAGAAGGCAATGCATCAAATTGGTCCTTTGGGTTTGTGTTTCTCCAAAACTACAAACATGCAAATGAAATAATAAGCAGCAGGCACGCTACACAAAATGCATGTGGACTTCACAAGTTAGTTACATTTTTAAAAGCCCTGTTTTAATTGATCATACTCTGTTTATAGTAAGATTATTTGCATAGCACCTTTGCTAATTCTTCTTCTCCGTTCATCCCTGATGGCTTTTCCAGTAAAATCCCGGCAGTAGTCGTTTATTTTCAGCTTCCTCTTTTATTTCCGCGTTATCTCGCTTTATCCCAGCCCGGCCCCTGAGAGTCTGATTTTTCAGGCGCCGACATGGACGCCCTTTCAGTAGCTTTGGAGAAACAAAACGCCAACCTTTGAGTGAGTGATCTCTGCCGTTTGTTTTTTTGTGATGCAATTGTCTTCTCCAGTGCAGTTTAATTCCATCATCATCAATTCGTACCGAACGCCTCGGCGGTTATGAATAAAAATATAGAAATCACAGCTGACCACAGTCAGGAAATGATTGATTGGAGAAAGCAGAAATAATTCTCTCTGACGTCCAATTGAGTTTTCTGCAGGACGTGAAGATAAATATTACAGCCACTCCTGAAAAGTCAGACGATAGTTCATGCAGGAGAGAAAATAATTTCTAACATCTAAGCCAAACTTAAAGGATTTTTAAAGGCTTAACCAAGTAGTTTATTATTCATCATTCAAAAACAATCTTAAAAGTTCGCAGTCTAAAAATATGCTAATGTGCTAAATCCAAGGTTTTTGTTTTAAATCAGCTACTTTAAAACATTTTTTGTGCCTTGTTTTCCTAAATAGTTTCACAGTTCATAGTAAACAAACTATAGCTGAAAAATCCTAAAATGAATGCAAGTTCTCTGCTGTTTAGAAATACATTTTTACTCCATTTACATGGAGAAAGAAACAAAGGAGGCTCTTTATTTCAACAAACACAAACTAATGAAGACAACAAAAGAAGCTTGATTCAAAGAAAACAAACATGGCTTCTAAGATTTGTGTTAAATTCTCCAGAAGTTGAATTAAATGTCAGTTTCTAATGAATAAAACACGGTTTTATTGGCTTAGGTGTCTGGAAAAAGAGCCATTCCATAAACCTACTGGTTGTTAAGTCACAATGTGCTGTTACCTAGCAACCTCAGTCGAGCCTGGCCCGTTACCTAGCAACCCAAGCAGCAGAGTTCCAGCATGTTTGAGCTGGTTTTCCCACTGTATGAAGTGTTTTGTTGTTGACCTGTCCTAACCTGTTCAAGGAACCATAATAGGTCATCTTTAAATCATTTCCTAAGCGTAATAAAAAGGTTTCTCCAAACCAAACTACAGTGTGCATGCAGACTCCAAAAGAAGAAAAATGGGAGAAAAATTTTAAACATTGCTGTTTATTTTTGGGTTGCATCTTTCTATATAAAGACCAATCACTCTAAATAAGTAGTGTTGTACTTTAGTGGTTTCCAGTTTGCCAACTATTCCCAACACAAACATCTTGACAGCCAGTTTGTTCCTAAATCAGCTCTACTGATGCTAGCTAGGTTTCCACAACAGCAGCCAGAAACACATTAGCTCACCGACTGCTGTGTGCTGAAGCTGCTGGGTCACGGAGACTCTATGAAAAGTCCCAGAGAAATAAAACAGACGCCTTGTTGTGAGTCTTTCTGTTCTTGCGGCTAAATTAGCTAAACGGCAGAGTATGAGATCACAAGGCGGGCAACAGTTGCTGGAGAATACAGCTTCCTTTGTGTTGAGCTTTAGCTGGTATCTATGACTACCTCGCTAACACATCAAAATATAGATAGCCACACACACAGCTGAGATTGTGTTATTTAGTGATAAGGTGGCACATTTTATTCAAAATAAAGTAGCAAACAGACTGTGATTGATTTAACCAAGCAGAGTGATGAATGAACCTTTAATATTCCCCCAATTTTTTACTTTCATTTCTTATGTGCAGGCAGGCATCTTCATGACAGGTAAAATCAGCACCAATAATATGACTAGAAGATCAATTTGGTTGTTCCAGACTGTCCGAGCATCCTTAAAAAGCCTTAAATTAACATATCTATAATACAACATTAAAAAGTCTTCATTAAATTAATTTAACATATGACCTGTGATTAATATGTCAATCATTGTTCTTAAATTTTGTCTTGTCATGATTTGTCTTGTTTAACTTTAATTAAAAGTTTCTGTGATTCAAAATGTTTCAGGCTATCAGTAACTAGCTGCTAACAAAAGCTTTGCTAGCTAGCTATACCCTTGCTAGCCTGATTGCTAGCAAGGTTTTTTTTTTTTTGCATCTATTATTGGCAAGTTCAAATTTATTGCCAGTTGGCTGCCAATAAATTTGCTGTATTGGTGTGGAGACAAAGGTCTTAAATTCCACTCATAATGGTTTTTTGAAAAGTCTTAAAAAGTCTTAAATTTGAGCTGGTGAAATTTGTTTTCTGGATAATTAGAACATTTCTATGGTCAAAATCTCTAAATTTGCATCGCCTGTTGAAACACAGGGATGACTTAAACTAATTTTTATTGGATTCTACAGCCTGACCTTTAACCTTAACATAAACTCAGTTCACATCTCACTCCTACAGCCTGACCTTTAACCTTAACATAAACTCAGTTCACATCTCACTCCCAAACCCAAACACAACACTTCTTCCAATGGCTTCCTGGGATTTGGACCCCATAAGGAGCTGTGGGTCCTCACAACGTAGTATTTGTTGGGGGAAAAATGGGCCTTATGAGGTGAGAAATGCTAACACACACACACACTGCTGTGGTTGGCATTCCAGTCATATGAGCAGCAGGGCTGGCAGTCAGACCCTCAGCTGCGCCTGGAGGTCACAATGAACACACACACCGCCAGAAACACACACTTCCTGCTTCAAACAGGAAAACACTCACAGCTGAGTTCATTAATGTAACTGGAGCGCTGTGCTGCTTTTTGTGGATAATAGATCCAGTGTTTCATGCCTTTATTCATTGGTGTCCTTATTAAAACCATGTGAAACAAACTATTATGTGTTTCTATTCCCATGGGTTATTGAATAAAAGCAGGTATCTAACCCAAATATTTGTTTGATGGGGCGTTTATTATCCCCGCCTGAAGCTCAGCTTTGTTGTCTGCTCTAATTCTGTGGCAGGGTAGCTTTTATAAAGGTTTGATCAGCTACAACACACATTTATTAGGACACATTTCAGGCTTTATTTTGATTTATTATCTGCTGTTGGGACACAAACGGGTAAAAAAAAAACACTGCAGGCAATAAAAAGATCATATAAAAAGGCTTTTTAAAATAAATTAACTGAACTTAATGTTTAATTATGGTTACAAACACTGTTTGGTTAAACACAAATGCAAGAAATTATGTAAAATTAAGAAATTAAAAAAAATTGTTTTAATCAGTTCTTAATTCACAAACTTCATTTTTACAAAAACTGAAAGCTTTGAAAGTGATTTCTGCTGAAATGACATGAGCATTGCTGCAACAACACAGATAAAAAATAAAATATTTGTAGTCATAAATATGAACTTTAGGGGAATCAACTTTTTTTTAGCTGTGGTTAATAAAACTGAGCTGATTCAGAGACGTATGTAATGTCTACTTTCCTTTAGTTTTCTTTGTGGGAAACATGACGGAAACACATGCAGATATGTGGAAAATATAAATATAACGTCTTTGGTAAAAATAGGTAAAAACTAAATGTGCTGCTCTTGTTTCCCACGGTCCGTTGAGTTTACTTTAACAGAGCCACTGCTCTTCAGGAATAAGTGTCTGGCAGTGAGACCACCTGTTGGAAATTATTTAACCACATCTCTGCTGCTCCTCCTGACCCCCAAACTATATTTACATTTCCGTTTTGGTTTCTATTTCAATGACATGTTGGAGTTCTGCCGCTTGTTTTTGGTAAAGTCGGATTTAGATGTTGTAGCTACGCCACATGTTTAGATGGTAAGAAATTCAATATAACATGCCTGTTTTTCAATCTGAGATGTTTTAATCCTAGGATGTCCAGCTCTGCTCTCTTTTAGTAGGATTTGTTGACATAATGTGTTCAGGACAAAACTAACCTGGAAAGAATAATCTGCAATCATTGTTGTTTTTTTATATTTTACATGCTGGACAATATGGGTGAAAGACCAGCATTTCATATCAATCTATCAACAATAATTGATTAGTTCTTTGGATTAAATATCTGAATCCTGCCAAAACGGTAGCGTGACAATTCCTGTTTTATCCATGCTGTTGTTTTTCGTCTTTAAGCAGTTATGAGGGACGGTGCAGAAACCTTAAACTGTTGCTGCGCCAGTTGCTCAACAAGTTGTTGCTAGGTAACCAAAGGCTGAGTTGGTTACTAGGCAACCAAAGAATGAGTGAGTTAGTCAATGCTTTGCTTAGCTAGCTGTGAGAACTTGAGCATCTACAGTATTTCTTTTGCCTGCGTCTCCCAGAATGCTGTTTGGTTCTGGATTGGAGTTCAGTAAATATTTTGTATTTTGAATATTCTATCAGACGTATTATCTATTAATGTTGCTCACGTCTATCCCAGTATGTTATTGGTTTATATCATCATTATATGTTATTGATTTATAAAGGTCTTTTAAAAAACAATCCAATCTGAGCCACTTGTTTTTAAAGTTTCTGAAACATTTTATTTGATTTTTACCTTGTTTACATAAAACATGAGTCATAATTCTGCACCAGAGAAAGCCAGACGTGGTAAATCTGGCTAAACAATGGCTGAAAATTATAATTATGAAATAATTTTTAGTCTTAATCCTAACTGCACATCATAGTCATTGACATCTGCGTTCTTCTTCTCCGCTTTTGGGACTCTTTGGGGTCGAAAAAGTCACCAAAGTCAGATTGCGGTCTTTATTTCACCTTTGACGCCTCTGAAATCACTCTGCACTTGTTTTGTTTTCAGAGAAAGCTGCCAGAATACATTTCCTCTGGATTTTGGAAGGAAGTTGTTGGCTTTTATAATTAATGCCCCATCAGACTGTAAATTGTTGCTGATGTTGAACTTTATTGCGACATGTTTCTCCGGGAGTGTTGTTTTACCTTCAGCTTTCACTGCGATGAAGTATTCAGGGGGAGATGACATGAAACATCGACTCCGATGGGTTCGGAAGCGTCGTTGGCTTGTGATTCATAAATATTTTAGGCTTTCATGCAAAGCTCCGGTCCAAAATAACTTTGCGCTGGTGCGGAGAAGAATTGAACTCTGCATAAACTCAATAAATGAGGATTTGACGTTGATTACCAGCTGGTAAATCATTCAAATTGGATCAATAAAAACGCAGACAACGCCTGATTGTTCTTCTCACACACGGTCTCCTCTGATTGAGTTTAGCTGGAGCTGTTGAGGCCGTTAACCTCCATAATTCGGTTTGTTAGTCTCTGATTTAATTTAGCATTTAGGGGTGATTTTCAAATCACGGCTGGATGAACGGCAGGCTTATCCTCAGCAGTAGAGCTTTGTTTCAGGATGTTTGTCTTAATCTTTTCTGTGTTCTGGAGTTAAATGCTAATGCATTTTTAAAAGCTCCCTCACTGCCTGTAACGCTCTTCCCCTATGGAAAGGGTTTGTGTTTGTCTGAGAGTGGTACAATAAAACAGGACCTGAAGAACATCCACGCAAATGTAAAAAAGTAAAAATAAAATAAAACAGTACATTGCTTATCTAAACTATTTATTCCTTTTTTATTTCTAGCTCTTTTTTTAAGATGGGAAAAATTAACATTTCCAAAACTAACCCAGAACCTGCAGGTTATTCAGGTTCCATTGAATTTACTCACAAAATTTTACTTTTCTGAACTTACAGATTTACTTTCTGATATGGTTGGAAAATGTATCACAATATGTGTTTTATCAGTCGATATCAATAACTACTGATTAGTTTTTGTTTTAAATATCTAAAATACTGTCACTGAAGACATGACCTTTTCTGTTTTTTATTTTTAAGCAGTTATAAGGCTCAGTGGTGAAACCTTAAACTGCTGCTGCACCAGTTACTCAACAAGTTGTTGCTAGGCAACCAAAGAATGAGCAAGTTGCTAGGTAACCAAAGAATGAGTGAGTTAGTTGATTCCACCAACCTGTGAGAGGTTGAGTGGCTATTTATATTCTGATATATTGGATATTTTATCTGATGTATTATGTATTGATATATATTATTGATTTATTGTCCAGTCCTACTTTCAGAGCTACTTTTAATGCAATACTAATACTAATAACTACAATACTAAAGGGTTTCTTTCCTAAACTAATGAGGCTCCTACAGTTTGCTTCCTTCTAACTCAGTGTTTCTCAACCCTGGTCCTCACTTCCCCCCTGTCCTGCATGTTTTAGGTATTTCCCTTCTGCCACACACCTGAATTGTATCTCTGGGTGATTAACAGGCTTCTGCAGTACTTGATGGTCATGCAATCATTTGAATCAGCTGTTCTGGAATAGAGGCACATCTAAAACTTGCAGAGCAGGGGGCCTGAGGACCAGGGTTGAGAAACACTGTTCTAACTCATGGGTTATTTACCAGACCTTGTTACCTTCTGGGGGTGAAAAGGTAATTTGCAGTAACCTAAGTGTCTGTCTAGATCTTCCAGGTAACTTTTTGAAATGCAGAGATTAGTTTCTCAGTAACCTGATGCTACCTGGTTATTTTGTGAGTTTAAAAGTTAATTTCCAGAAGTCTCAGGTTCATAAAGCTTATGTTACTTTCCAGGATGTTAGCTTCTTTTCATAAAAATTTCAAGGTACTTTCCAGAACTTGTAAGTTTCTACATTTAACTCAAAACTGATGATTTAGACGGTGCGTTTGCAGAGTAAGATCACATGTGCCAGGATTTATATGATCCCTCTATGAGGGCTTATTTTGGGAGAATACTGCACCAATTAAAACTTTTAAAACCACAAAAACTTAGCCTGTAGGCAGGTGACCAGCAGAAAACCGCTACATAAACAATGAAGCATACAAAACTTAACTTAGTAAATGCAAAATGTTATATCCTGTTCATCTATAAGCTAAAATGTAAGAAATGTTTAAAATTTTTGTATAACAAATGTGTTATTTACCTTTCTGAAAAGGAATAAGGTGGTGAAATTATCAGTGTTTAGAGTTTTAAAACATTTTACTGTTTTTACTCTAAAACATGTACATCAAGTTAATTATTTGCATTAATAAACTGAACTTAAAATTAGTTTTAAGTCTTAAAACAAAATCTAGGTTGAGCATGGCGGAAATAAGTCAGAACCATGTCTTTATATCAATAAACTGATTAAACATTGACAACGAAGCTAAAGAGCGTCACTGCATTTTTCCGTAACACAGACCCAAAGTCAGATTGGCAGAATCTCTTGAAAAAGGTCAAGAGCTTCTGCTTTCTATCAATAGGTCAATAACATCGTTGACCTGCTTAACAGGGCAATTAGACCAATCAGCTGCGGAAAGCTAAAAGATGCTTCAGCTGAAAAATACTCAGGCGTCGCGCTAGATGCATTTTCAAGAGTTTTATGTTTTCAAGCAAGTGACACTTGATTTTTTTGAGTGGAAACATTCAGCTGCAGTACAAAGTGTGAATTCAAACAGCAACCAGCCACTGCAGTAGCATACAGGCGGAGTTGGTGGGTTTCTGCAGGACCGCAGCCTGTATGGGGCCCTATGATTTCCACGATGCAGAAAACGCAGACGGCATTTAACAAGCGAAATTAAATACACAGTGAAACACAGAATTTCACAAAGTTTTGTGATTATGGCCAGCAGAAGAAGATAGTCTTTTTGTCTGCTGCAGCGCGCATGCCCTTTGTTACCTGGTTAAGTGGTTAAATTCTCCTGAAACAAAGATATCCTCCAAAAAAAATCCCCAAAATCTCAAAGCTTAGTTCAACGTTTAGGCCCAGAGTTTAGGAATCAAAAGAAAAACTTTTCTATGCCAACTGGTGACTGAAGGCGCAAAGATGGTTTAGTCCGCTTTCATAAAATCTCTAGTCTGTTTGCCTAGAAAGTCCAGTTTGTTCAGGGACGTGTCGATGTATAACCAAACTCTGATGTGAACTCTGGTCCTCCTAAAAACCTCGGTCTCAGTTCTGTTGAAGTGAACTCTGGTTTGGTTCAAATGCATATGTGAATGCCAAGCAAACCGGAAACCGCTCAAAATTATTCAAAATCCTACAACCGCTAAAATCTGACACCTCTTCATTTTTGTTTACATTTTGCGAAGAAAGAAGTTGCGTCCAGTGTCTTCAGAGGTTTTTGTGTTGTTTCCTTCAGAAGTTTTTGGTGCAGCGCCCCCACAGGCCAGGAGGGGAACAGGTTTTCAAAATGTTTGGTTGGCTTGACTCAGGACAGAGAGAAAGAGAGCCACAGCAGCTGGATTCATACCATAACTTAATGAATGGAAAGAAGTGGAATTTGGAAAAAATAAGACAGAATTTGGAAGATAATGTTTTGGATTTCATATTGAACCACCTATAAACATGGATGTTAGCCTAACTGGCTGGTCTAAACTGCCTTGTGATGTGAAAGTGTGTGTGTGTGTGTGGTGGTTGTTCTCTTGTGACTGTGTTGGTTTGCATATCCTCTCATCCTGCTGGGATAGACTCCAACAGTATACCCAGACAAACCTGCTGTTCTGTTTTTGTTTTTTTTCCTGACTAAGGTGAAAATATTTTGCTGTTTGTGAGTATAAATTACAAACCTTCAACACATTAATGTTCCTGCCACACCAGTACAGCTGTTTTTTGCCTCCTCTTCACACTTGCATAATTATCTTCATTATTGGCTAATGAGCTGGTGATTAACCTCCTCCAGCACTCTTCCAGCTCCCCGTTTCTTCCCTCCTTCAGGCCTGTTTGCTGGAAATGTCACCGTGCCTCTGTGAGGTGGAGAGGCTGGATGGGTGCCATGTTTAAGGCTGCGCCGGATAATCAGATGTGACGTATTGGCATGAGGAGACCTGCTGCTGTTACTGAGCTGTAATGATTATTTTCCTCGGCAGAGTGAAGCTTTTAGCCCAACGGAGAGATGAGGATGGATGGAGTTAAAGAGAGAAACGTACAGGAGGCATTGATTTATCGCCACGAAAATCCCTGATTGATACCCACCTGATTGGTTTGGGCATTTGTTAAATTTCAAGCTCTACAGAGTGATTTATAAGACAAGATAGTTAAGAACTTTTTTTTAATCCAAGTCTGGCTTCATGTTTCCTTCCCCATTTTCAGGATTTCCTCCAGAAAACTTGCTTGTTCACTGCAAAAACACAAAATATTACCAAGTATTTTTGGTTTAATTAATGCAAATCTCTTAGTTTTGTATTATTTCAAGTGTACTGATTTACAAGTAATTTGTTTTTACACTTTTGGTGTATTAGGAACCTGTTTGTAATAAATAAAAAATGCAACACTTAACCTGATGGGCCACATACTCAAAGATCAATAAACTTTAAATCCTAATGAATATTTAAGAACTAAAATACATTTTAAATACCTGAAATAAATAAACAAAACAAACAACAAATAAAATGAATTATGAAGTCTGTGGAAACTAAATCGTCCTTCAAAAACAGGTTAGTTGAGAGCAAAGCACCAGACTGAAGAGTTTTCTCATCCTGTTTTTGGTAGAAAAAGAAAAACAATAAAGCATGCAAATGTAAATTATTGAATTTCTTTTAATTTATCATGTGATTAATTGATTTATTGCTTATTGCGACAGGCATAATCAAGACACATCCAATTCAGTAACTTGCACATCGTCTTCCTCAGCTTCTCCACCTCTGTTGTGCTGGTCGTAGTTTCCCTCTGTCCTGCCTTTCTCTCCATCTTTTTTCCTCCGTCCCTTCCTCCCATCCCGTCCCTTCAGGTCTCCCCGGGTTTCTCTCCCCTGCCTGACTTTGCAGTATGAGTGCAGAGGTGATTCGGATCACATCGCCGCTGTAGTGACGTTGCAGTTTCCCATGAGAGACACATTTAGTCTGGGGAAAAAAACCCCTCCTAAAATTCAAAGTGTCACATTTGGAGGTTTGATGTTTTGCTCACTTTAGAGGTACACTGTGTTTTTGTTGAGGTTCCTGCAGCTCTTCTGTCTGTTAAAACACACACAAGCTAAATACTGTTATTAATAGAAGCGTCAGGGTGACGATGCTCAGCCCAGGCCTTTACAGAAACATTTACAGCTGAATCTAAATACGATTCAGCTTCTGTTAGTGAGTCAATATTATTTAAAACGTCAAGATTGTTCAATGAGATTTCCTATTTTGCTTTAGATGTTAACATTTTCTAATGCACGAAGCATTTTAACAGTCTGAGTTGGAAATGGAGAAATGCGAGATGCCATTCCTCTCAAATTTGTCTTAAATTACTATTTTTTTTCTTATTGTTATATTTTGTGGTTTTACACTGCAGAAACTCTACATTTCACCAAGTATTTTTGTCTTGTGTCTTTAGCAAATATCTTAGTACTCTTGAAATAGGACAAAACTAACTTGCAACAAAATTTTCAGCGAGATGTAGGACTTTCTTTTAAAACCACTAATTCCACTAGATTTTTCAGTTATAACATTGGAAAATGTCTTGTTATAAGTCGGCCAGTGCAGCTAATCCTTTTTTCTGTAGCAACAGATTCATTACTTGCATTGTGTTAATGACTTTACAGCAATTCCTCCCATTGAGCATATTTTATGTTCTGTTTATTGTCATATTTACATAAAAAAAACAGAATCTTTCTTACCAAGTATTTTTGTTTAATTTCTATTGCAACTATCAAAATGGATTTAAAATAAGTTGCCTGTTTTTGGCAACAAATTAGTGTTTTTTGGTGTCTGGAACCTGAACCCTACAGATGAGTTAAATTCTATCCGCACTGCTTGTTACCTAGCAACCCCATCAGAGTTCCGCCTGTTACCTAGCAACCCCTGCTGAGCTCCAGCACGTTCGGTCAGCTGGTTTTAAATCAGCAAAAGGCGTTGTTGTTGACTTGCCATCCACAAACCACTTGCTGCATTCCTTGTTGGTTGTGCAGGAGGCTCCACTTTTGCTTTTCAAAAATGTAAAGTTGGATAATTGCGCATCTGTTTTTCAGCTATTTTTATGTGCGAGGATTAAAATCACAGAGGCCCTAAAACAGCTCATTCTGAATGAAGTAGAATCAAAGCTGATTATGTAAGAATGATTTTGTGCAAAACATGTTGTGTAGACTTGTATTAAAATGCTCAAGGTATAAAATGGGTTTTATTTTTGGGAAAAGAAAATATGTTTATCGGTTTTAACTTATATTTTATTGAGAAATTTGCCAGTCTAAAGCAGAAAATGTAGATCTCTTTGTGGATTGATCTGATGAATTGTTTTCAGTCTCTCCATAATACAATTTTTTGGGTTGGTAAATATGTTTGAAATGGAACAAGTGGTAATTTTGAAAATAAAAAAACGGATTTCATCCTCCTCCACTGTCATTTGGACAGTGTGACCAACATGTTAGAGCCGACAGACTGGTTTAACCGTCCAGCTGCTCTCACCGCCTGTCCATGGAATAATCTGCGGAGTCAGAGCCGCTCGTCGGCTGCCACGCTGCGGGTTCACGGGACGGAGCTGCTAGTGTTTTCCTTGGACTGACTCGGTTTGGAGCCGCAGGGTTCTGGAGACGCCGCGGTGACTCAGCGACTCGTCAGACCGAGTTTCTGTTCTCTGAACTGCTTCAGGAATCAAAGACAAGAGAAGTTTTCCTCTTTTAATCACAAACAAAGATGAAATCTGAAGACTTTTTTGCACTGGTGTTGTAAATCTGACAGACTTTATTTGTCTGTAAATCTGATTTAAATTATGCCAAAGAGGTTTCTTTTAATTTAGAAAAGGCTTGTAAAAGGAAATATGATCCGTGTTCCTATTAACAAAAACATTTGCTGTTGACATTTGGTCCTTGTTTGCTTGTAAACCTCCAGAAATATTCTGCCTTTCTGCACTTTGTTGAGTTTGGATGGATTTCACAGGATCATAATTAACCCTTTAACTCCCAAATAGAGCTGTGAATTAAATATTATTAATCAGGATCGATTTGTTTGGGCACAGCAAGTTGGTGGTTTTATTTATTTTCTTCTTGTGAATTAATTACATAATCAGAACAATCTGAAGTGTTTGTTCCTGTCTTTCCGCCTGAATTGCGATGCAGCGCTGCAGGGCTATCTTTGGACTAATGCACCAAGAGTTCTGGTTCTTTTTCCATTACAGAACAGCCGTTTCTGGACTCACATGGTTTTTATATCCTGCCTTTAAGAGTCTCTCCCCCAGTTGTATAACAGCAAGAAGCTGACGTAACGACTCAAACTGACCCTGAACCAACATAGCAATGCAGCTGGAAGCATCAGCTGGTTCTTTCATATTGGCTCATTTTTCTTTAATAAAACTGAAAATAAGAAGATTTTTAAATTTGTTTAAACAGAGTAAACTTGGGTTTGAAATGAACTCTGGTGAGAGTGATTTGTACGGCGTTCCCGCTCGTAATCTTGGCGGTTGAGCAGAACGTTTTGGTATTTTCTCATAAAGTACCAGGTTGATTTCTGTTTAATTAATGAAAACATAATTTGAGAACTGCTTTCTGTACATCCTCTGGTTGTCTTTGTCTGATATCAAAATAAATCGGCCTGTCTATGAAACAGTCGAGTTTGACACACACAAAAAGAGAATCTCAATTAATTTAACTTTTTCCTTCAGCCAAAAACTGAATATTCTACTTCATAATGTTGGCTGACCTTTGCACCTAAACCATGAAGTGCCTTTTGCAAAGTTACAGTAAAAAATTTAGATAAATAATTTGGGTTATTCAACCTGCCATGAGAGAACTAATTAAAACTTAACTTCAGACTAAACATTCAGTTAACGAACTAACTGCTCTACAAACTAATCCATTTTAAACTTGCTAGCTAAATAGTTGGCTTGTTAACCAAACATTTATCAAGCTAGATATTTAATTATCCAACTAAATATTTATCTCACTAATTAAATATTTAGCTTGAAATTATGATATTTACGTATGAATAAAAAACATGGAAAAAATATAATTTTAAAAAGTTCTCTTTGCTGTTATGACAAACTAAAGAACCCAGGTTTTACTGCTAAATTGTGACATTTTTTAGGACTCCATGCTAAACGATGCTACGAGGTTAAAAAGCTGTAAAGTTTGTAGATCAGTGAATCATTTAGCTGCTGCTGAATGTGTGTAAAACCAGCCGGATCTGTCTGTTCATACGTGTCCCTGTTTGGTTTGAAGCTGTTCCAGTAAAATCTGTTCTCAGGTAAGAGCCAGGTGTTGCATCGTGAAGCTCTGTGTTAAAATAGTTATCAAAGGTTTCATCAGCGAGACTGCTGAGTCACCGATAAACAGTCTGTGGACTGTTTCAGCAAAAAGCAGTGAGCTCCAAGGTATTGCATTAACAGGATCTCAGAGGGTGTGAAGGACCTCCGTGGAGAAAAGCCCTGACCTGCCGTTAATCTGGATTAACACGGTTTAGGTGCGACAGAAACACCTGAGAGGAGTTAGTGTCTCCTCAGGGATTTAGTTCAGAAACTGAAGGTGTCAGGTGGCGCCTTCTTCACATCGCTGCTGGAACAAAATTAGATTGTTTCTTTTTAGTTTGGATGGATTTACCTCTTTATCAACTCCAAAATGAAAATATGACTTTATAGTCACTCCTTTTGGCTTCTTGTCAGTAAAATCACATCTCCTTATTTATTTATGCAAATAAAGTGATGACAAATGAACAAAATTCCTCTTATTTAATATCTACAGGCTCCCGCTAGCTCTGATTATAACAAATAATAAGATTAGCAATCATCACTATGCAGATGATACTCAGCTCTACATTATAATGTGGACACTGAACCCATCCAACACTGCAAAAACACAAAATTTTACAAAGTATGTTTGGTGTAGCTTCTAATGGTGATATCTTAATACACTTGAAGCAAGACAAAACTGACTTGGAGGTAAATTTCCAGCAAGATATAGTGGCTTGTTTTAAGTCGATAATTACTTAATACCGATTTAAAAAGTGCTAGTTACATTGGCAGATTATTTCAAGACCTTTTTCCTTGTTATAAGTGAAATAATCTGCTAGTGGAACTAGTACTCTTTTGTTAATATTGAGGAATTATTGACTTAAAACAAGATCCTATATCTTGCTGAGCTTGATGTAGGAGCTTTAAGTTATTTTTGTTTTCTTTCTATTGTGCTAAGATATTTGCACACAAAACTAGACCCAAAATACTAGATTTTGTGTTTTTGCAGTGAAGCACAAACCAACATGTGGAGGTGCCACAACTTTCTCCAGCAGAAACAAAACTGAAGTTATTATCTTTAGACCAAAAGAGGAACCATCTAGAGTCGGTTATTACAGGTAGAAACTAGCAGCCAGGTTGTACTGATGGACTCAGACCTGAACCTTCAGAAACACACAAACACAGTTACAAAGTTGGCCTTCTATCCTTCTGTCCTTTAGATCTAGACTAAAACACCACCTTTTTAGAGCTCCTTTTCATCCATAATCACTGGAACATTGACCAACATATTTCATGTGTATTGATGATTTTGATGATGGCACTTGACTGGTTTCTCACTTAGTAACTGTATGATGGTTTTATCACTAAAACTAGGAAGATGGAGCACATCACCCAGTTCTAAAGTCCTTCCACTCAGAGAAAAGACTTTTACAACCTTTTAGTTCTTAAACCTATGAACCAAAATAAGATCTGCTGCTGTTGTCGAGTCGACCTTCCAGATCTCTCAGGTCTTCTGGAGAAACGGCATTCAGCTTCTATTTACCACAAATCTGGAACAAACTTCTAGAAAACTGCAAAACAGCTGAAACACCGAGTTACTTCACAGACTAAAAACCCACCTAACTAAGCTAAAAACCAGAGCCGGCTGGTTTTAGAGCTGCCTTTGATTAATAACTGGAACATTTATTATTTCTGGTCTGGATTACAACTTTCCATTATCTGTTATTTTTGTTTAATTTAATATTTTTCATTAAAAGCACTTGACTGGCCCTGTTGCTCAATGTGCTATACTAATAAACTCATAATGTGCAGTGTCATACATCTTATTAAAACTCTTTGCTTAAGTTAAAAAAGGATTTCATGATGACTTTTACAGCTCTGCTGATCTAATGCATTTTTAATGTTTAATTTTTCTGGTGTAAGGCTTTAAACTCTTGACTAATCATTTAATATTTGGCCATGAAGCCTTCCACTTAAATTAGGTTTTTATATGCTGTTAGTTAATTACTTTTCTGGAGGAGAAATAACTTCTGTGGCATCTGTTTTATGTCTTTAGCAACCCATATTCCAGACATAAAACTAATGATTGTGTGTTGCTTTAACAATCTACCAGAAAACATTTGCTTTAAAAAGCTTGAAAATGTTTATTTGCATTATTTCCTTCTTTCTTTCCATTCATTGCACTTCATTTCTCTTGCTGATCCTGAATCAGTCTCTGGTGACCCAGTTTTCCTCATGAGGGAATTCAAATTTCCCAGCTCTTTGCTCACTCTTCTACCTAAACAAAGCAACAGGAGAACCAGGTGTTTGGCCTTTTGGTTGCTTTCATGCCTGTTAACTCAGAGATGCCGAACCATTTCAGACATATTTTGGGCTAATCTGCAGGAGATTGACTTTTGTCTGGTCTCATGTGCAAGATGGGAAACAAATATCAGCGTTAGAGGTGTGAATTTGCTTTTTCATCCTCATATTTTCCACCTGATGCCCATAGAAGTGCTGGAGAGTTTTATTTACATTTGAAATGTTCCCAGAATGATGCATGTTTAGATTGTTATATTTTTAACTAAGAAAAGAGGTTGGTAGACTGTTTTATTCCAGATTACACTATCAGACAGAATATGACCATGTCGGCCATCTTGAATTTGGGTTTTTATTGATTTTTAAAAAAAAAAATTTCCAAGGTGGAATAATGGTAAAAGTTTATTGCAGCGCTCCAATATAAACTTAAAGGAGAACGAAAATGAAACCTCTGATTTTGATATTAGATGAATGTAATTTAGTGAAACATTTCCACAAAACATCCCCACACTGCAAAAGCACAACATCTACCCAAGTATTTTTATCCAGTTTTTAGTGCAAATATCTTATTACACTTCAAATAAAACAAAATTAACTTACATTTAACTTTTCAGCAAGACACAGCAGCTTAATTACTATTAAGGTAATTCCTTAATAGTGAAGAAAAAGTACTTGTTCCATTGTCGGTTTATTTCACTTATAACAAGACAAGTCATTTTTCAAAACCATTTTAAGGAATTACTTGAAACAAGCTCTTCTTTCTGCGGAAAAGTTACTTGTAAATTAGTTTTGTCTAACATATTTGCGCTAATTAGACCAAAAGTACTTGGTAAGACTTTGTGTTTTTGCAGGGTAAGTTGTTTGAACATCCTAAGATTTAAAACAGTTGGTGATTTTTACCTGTTTTGATCCCCGTTAGAGAATGATGTGAAACAAAAGAGGCTCTTTTAGCTCTGCATCACCTCTTCTCACGCTGCAATGCAACTCTGCTTTTGTTAATGTCATCAGAAAAAGCCGCGCATCGCTCCTATCAGCACTCTGCAGCACCTGCTTTCTCTGCTGCGCCGTTTAGCTTTTTCCCTCTGGATCTTCCGTCCGACCCGCTCTCCGCCTCTGATTGATGGCTGACGGAGAAGTTGGACGGAGACCTGACTTGCTCTGCTCGGTGCTATTGATTCTTTTTCACTTAAGACGTAATGAAGTATTGGTCAGCCTGAGGGAGGGAGTCAGCAGTGCTTAGTGAAGCAGCAGGTGAGCGCAGCCACGAGACACTAGACTTAATTACCACCGGTCTTTGTGTTTTCAGCTTTCCTTCGAGCTGCATTGATGGTGTTGTTGTTATCTTTGTGCCGGAGTCAGCTAATCATGGAATAAACTAGGAAGAGAACCAGACGGAATGGAAAACCTTGAACTCTTATCCTAGAACAGTCAATATCCTATCTAGAAAATGGATAATGTGACTTTTCAGTGTTTATTTTTATACATAATCTGGCAAAAATGGCAATATTTTAAAATCCCTGCGGTTTAAAGGGACAGTATCATGTAAAATAGACTTTGTGAGTTCTACATCATGTTACGATGTCATTCCCTGAACATACTCGGAGTGCTGCCTTCATTCTTTCATGCATGTTTGAGAAGCCCTTTAATCTCCATGGCAACCATTCGACTGTGCAAAACGCCTTGGCGGACATAACCCCGCCTTCGAGGCGCAGCTCCTTCAGACTAGCCAGCAGCAATTAGCACCTGGTGGAACTCATAAAAACATTGTTAAAGGAGAGATGTTGTGATGACTTCCTGAAGCCGGAGCTTTAGAAAAATGAGTTTTTAAAGAAACAAGCTCAATTTCAAGGTGTTAAATTACAAAGTCATATTTGATATGTTTAGCATTTTTTTAACTACTGAAGGTAACATTGTTACTTGATTGTGCTATAAACAATCAAGGATGACTCTTTGGTCCACAAAACTTCTCATTTATCATCAAAATAGTTTTATGAAGTACTTCAACTTACAAGTACAAATTATTGTGACAATTATTGTGACTTCTGTCAAGTTGATGCATTTCTGAACATTTAAATCCTTTAAAAATCAGATCTATGAGGATTGATTCCTGCATACACTGGATTTGAGATGTAGCGGCAGCAGCTGAAGGACCCTAGGTTAGGCTGGTGCTCATGTTGGTGTACATATGAGGAAATATCCCCCAGGCTCCTCATTTTGCAGAAATCCTGTATAGATATTCATACTGGAGACATATGCTTCTAGCTCAAACTGTACATTATTCATGGCTTCCTCGAAACAACACCGGCCGCCTGTCACCTGATCCACAGGAAACCATGTGTTTCCTCCCCTCAGATTCATCTTACAATAATTATAAATATTTATGATTTTGCCCCCAAATCCACAATACCTCCAACTGTCAAGGAGTTTGACTAATGAGGCTTATCAGTTTTATGAGTCTTGTTATAGATAAACAATGTTTTGATCGACATGCTTTAGGTAAATTTGTAAAACGAATAGCCTCTACATTTTGGTTTGGTTTTTGACTGTATTCACCATAAAAATAAAAAATTTAATTGATTTGAATTTCTTTGCTGAACAATTCAGCAAAACTGGTTGGTAGAAAAGAACAACTTAAATCTGAGCAGTTAAATCTCTGTTGGTTTGCATGAGAGAGATTTATCTCAGAGTAAGCTGCCCTTAAATGGCCACAAACACGCAGTAAACACAGGATGAAGAGCAGAGGAAGAGAAGTGGGGAAAAACGTGACGAGTATGTGATAAAAAGTGCAACAGGAGAGAAAATAGCTTAGAAAAAAAAACAAAAGTGGGGAGGAGAAATGAAAACCAACTGGAGACATTTTTAATAAGAAAGGATTGTAAAAAGGACATGAACAATGTAAACTCCAAAAAACAGTTTTATCTCTAATAAGGATTCAGCAATTAGCAAACATTATTCTTTCATTGAAAAAAGTAAAATTGTGCATTTTTCAGGATGCATAGAAGATAATACAGTTAATTTATGAAAGAGAAGCATTTAAAAGCTGGTGATTTAGAAACAATTTTGACTGAAAATGTCAATTTCAGTCAAATTTAATTTTCAATAAAAAATGTTTGTTTCTGCAAAAAATGTTGAGTCTTTTTCCTCCTGGGGATTTCTGACTGCATTGGGATCTAGATATTGGAGTTTGTCTATTTCTGGAAAACTCTAAAACGAATATATTTTGTCCGGCACAATGAGTTATAAATATATGCTGAAGCACCTTAAATAAAACAACATAAAATTAGGTTTTATGTCCATTTTGGTTTCCATTTGATGTTTAATTGGAAAACACTTTAATTTAGTCTTATTTCAAGTATTCTAAGATATTTGTGCTTGAAACCTGATCAAAGCTACTTGGTAAGCTGTTATGTTTTTGGTTGAATCGTAAATTGTTCCAGTGCTTTAACATTTGTCCCGTTGGGCTCCATTCGCCTGTCAGAGGTCAAAGTTTTACGGCTGACCTGAGCGTCGGCCATGTTAGCGCAGGTTAACATATGGACCCTCCTGGCGTTTTGGGTTGGTGCGTAATGGATTGCTTTGGTCTTGCTCGTTTATACAGTGAAAGAAATATTACTGCCAGCTCACATTCCTTGCATTAAGTGCGTGCGTGCACGTGCCAGCTGTTGTGCACGTGGCCAGCAGGGCCCTGTCAACCTGAGTGCAGCGCGAAGCGAAGTGACAGATTTGGATCAGCGGGGTGTGGGGAGAGACCGGTCACTGCAAACTGTGCCGCAGTTAAATAATGTAGCAGCTCTAATTCATTCCCCTGAATTATGGAGGCTAAGCAGTTGTTTCTCGGGAGCATTTTCATTGCGACACAGTCGGTCTGCGTCTGACGGCTTCAGGCGAGAGACATCAGCCCTTCAGACCGTCTGGAGGTCAGTCAGGGAGAGGCAGCGAGCCGACAGAGACGCCCTTAACGAGGTAAATAGATTCACTTCTTACACCTTTATGTCTGCAGGGTATTAACTTTAAGTCATCCAAAATATGTTCAGACTCGTGAAACTAATTTAAATCAGCGTTTGGTTGCTTGTTGTAGCAAAAACTTGAGTATTTGATGCAGTATTTGAAAATTTGCAGTAGGTTAAAGTTGTTGTTTTTTTTTATTAATTATCTGTCAACTAATTTGTTTCTGCATGGTTGAAAGATTTAAAAAATGTTTGTATTTAGTAGGCCTGTTGCAAAAAACAATAAATCAGTCGTATGATAAATCAATAATTTATCGTTTTCCTCTGTCTGATGACAAAAGTCTTCAGTTTTATCAACTAGCCTGTTTTTTGAAGGACAAGGAGACTTCATGTTTAATTGTATTTGTTCTTTTTGGGTTTTTTGGTTTATTTATTTTTAATATTTAAAATTTCTTCCAGTTCCAGTGGTAAATGTTCATCAGGATTTAAAGCTTTTTAATTTTTAGAATGCATTCTTGCATTATTTTTTGAAAATTGTCTCAAAACAACATTATCGTTTTATTACATTAACTTTTGGAACAGTTTATCCTTCAGCCAAATTTGTTGTTGTGCCAGGTTTGGTATTTGCTGTATTCTCGTAAAAATAATGAGTCACATGGTTTTTAGCTCCTAAGTTAGCCGGTTTTATCAGCGTGCTGCAGGTGTTGCAGCGGTGAAGTATGTAATTAGAGGACATGGTTGCAGTTATAATGTGTGTTGTTTAGACACCATGTGGCCGAATGGATGGAAAAACACACACACCAAGCTACTCTCCCCTCTCTCTTTCACATGTTCACCAACCGACAGCAGCGATAAGAACCCTTAAAGGTCGTGTGAGTGTGTGCGGTCCGGACTGAGTTATTTCAGCCGACACCTGATGTCAAAAGAGTGGACTTCCTCTGCAGGAGTCATGGCTCAACGCGCCACATCTTGTGTCACATTGAATTAATGGTTGGAGAAAACTCCATTATGTGTTTTTTGTTTTTGATTAAATGGATTTGTTTGATTTTATTGGAAATACTTCACTATTTAAAGCTGCAGTATGCAACGTCTATAAAAAACTATATTTTCTTAGATATTTGTCACCATTTTGGACAGATAATCTGGGGAAAAAATAGAGCTCCTCTGCTTTCTCACAATGTTGACTAGAAAGAACCAGTCAGAGTTTTTGTCTCTTTAAGAAGCTCCTGATCTTCTGAAGCTCCGCCTTCAGGAAGTCATCATAACATGGCTCCTCTAATAACCTATTGGCAACAATTTCACCAGCTTTCCTCTGGGAAAATAGCTCCTATGATGAGCTCAAAAGATGTGCAGTTCCACCAGGTGTTTACTAATTGCTGCTGGCTAGTCTGAAGGAGCTGAGTGGGGGAGTTTTGCTCTTTGAGTCGGAAGTTTGGAAACTGCAGCTCAGAGGAGGAGCTGCGCCTTGAAGGCAGTGCTGGGTCCAACCAAGTGTTTTGCACAGCTGAATAGTTGCCATGGTGATTAAGTGATTTACCAAACATGTATAAAAGAATCAAGTCAACAATATTGTGTTTTTGAAGAGGGAATAATATTACCACATGATCTGAAGCTCATAAAAATTGATTTGAAACAAGCTTTAATTGTGACTTTTGATAGGAAATTTAGCATCCATTTTTGAAAGGGCTGCGGACACCCCAAGCCCACCTCTTGGATTTACCCCTGTAAAGACAAAACAAAAGCATCTTATTAGTGATGTGTTAGGTGTTTTGACTTTAAAACAGGTAAATTATTAAAGATAAGCGATAAGAGAATGTCATCATCCTGACTGGAGGTTCCTGCTTGTTTTCTACGAGGTACTGAGGCGAGACGGAGAAACGGGAATACTCAGGAGATCAAATAGAGGATGAAAGAGACGGCAGCAGAAAGGTAGACGGACAGGGAAGTGTGCGGCAGGTCAGACTGTCAGAGAGATGAACCAGCGTCCCCCAGCAGGACGAGGGGAAGGATCTGTCAGCGCGTTTTGTTCCAGAGCGCGTTGTTGTTGTTGTTGTTTTAGGCAGCATGAAAGATTCGGGGAGATGAAAAGCACGGCTGGTCGGCAGGGAGGAGGCGGCTCTGCTGCTGCAGCGCCAGGAGACCGGGGGCAGCTGGGGTCGTCTTCGTCCTGCAGATCTATAGAGATGCAGCATGATGAAGAAGGTAGGACTCGAAATGTCCTGAAAAAAATTAATTAAATGTAACCTCAGTTGGTGAAAATTCCAACAAAACTGAAGATGTTTACTAAAAATGTCATAACTTTTACTTAGTTTGCGCTTTAAACTGACATCTTTCTAAGCATATTTCCATTTTGTTTTTGCTGCTGTTGACATTCTGGGCTTTGATTTGGATCTATTTTAATGTAGCAATGAAAGAAGGAAAAAGCCCTCCCTGAAATAACCTTTAAATCTTCGGGCATTTGGATTAAACTGTCCACTAATCTGCTTGTTGCAGCAACAATAAAACTTCTGCAGAAAATGTTTTTGAGTGAAGTAATCGATTTTAATGTGATTTCAAGACCAGGGATTTGAAAATAATTGGGAAAAAAAATCCTAAACAGATGTCAAACTGCAATGGTAGTGTATTTAATAAAAATAGTTTTAATCTATAAAAATGAAAATGCAAAAGGATATTTAGTTTCAAATGAATATAGAAGCTTTGGTGAATCATTAACATTGACTGCAAGCAAGTTTTTAAGATCTTTTATAGAAGAAAAGGTCAAAATTTACAAGCTGTTATGTCAGCAGAAGCCTTTCTATTTAGTATTAAAAAAATCTCATTAGGGAATGGAAAAAATCCCAAACAGATGTCAAATTGCAATAGTAGTGCATATAGCAAAACGGTTTTATTCTGGAAATTTAAAAATACAGGAAGATATTTAGTTTAAAATGCATGTCAAATATTTTAAGAAACGTTAACATTCGCCCCAAAAACTACAAGTTGGCCGCAGAAATAAAACTGAAACCTTCAAAATAAAGTCCACAGTCTCAGGACTATTAAACAAAAATGGAGTTTCTTTCACTTCTTTTCACATTTTTGGATAACAGGGATGTCTGCCAGTGTTTTGCTGTAGTAAGCAGAACTCTGCGTCATCAGCGTAGCAAAACAGTTCATGTCATTGGTATGATTAGCATTGACTTGGGTTTATTAGACAGTTAGCTAGACTGTTATGATTCTTACATCTCCCCTTAAAGAAGTTGTAATTATATCGTAGTATTCTTCATTTTTCTGTGCAGAAGAGAGAAAGCTTGCACCAGTTGTGAAGGCTGAACAGACACTGTGACGCCTGTGAAGCTGCTTCTGCTTTTTCAAGCAATCATTGTTATCTCGATTGGCCTCAGAGCTCTAGTGCTAATCATGTCTGGTGTGACGAGGTGCAGTCAGCGCTGAGAGAGAACATGTTGCTCCCTCAACAAGGAGCAACATGTCTTTACCTGAGCTGTCAGTAGTTGATTTAAAAAACAGAACCAATCTGTAGCTAAATAAAGTTTAAAGCTACAACAAAACATGATTTTCAGCCAATATGTTGAGCTAATGGGCACAAGATTTAGCACAAATTGGAATAAATTGATGCAATTGAAGTCCAGTTCATTTCAGTTCTCTCCAGATGTAAAATAAAGTTACAGCATTTGTTACTTTTTCATTTTTCTCTTTCACACTGCACTGTCAAACCAACCAAACTAATTGAAAAAACTATTCCCCTCCTCACCTGTGGGGGCGCTGCACCAAGAACTACTAGAGGAAATGACGCAATATGCTCTGAAGAAGACACTGACTGCAACTTCTTTCTTCACCAAATGTAAACAAGAAAGAATTTGAAGTTTTAGCGGATGGACAATTTTTCTTTTGTCTTTGGCTAAACACTACAAATTATTTCTCCCGCTAGCGATAAACTAACCTGTTTGTTTTGGTAGCATTTACGCAGAATGCCCTGCTTTGTAGTCCACTTCCGACTTTAGGAGCTGTCTCCAGTCCGCTTGGCATTAACATAAACATTCGAACCGCACCAGAGTTCACCGAGGATTGCAGGTAGACCAGAGTTTGCATTTTTAGTTAGATTGCGTATTCTCACCTCCCCAAACGAACCGGATTTTACAGACAAACGGACTGGAGTTTGATTGAAGCAACTTAAACAGAACTGGTGTGAATGCACCATTAGAGTCAGATCTATTCAGGATTTTTACCTGCTTTTATTCCACCATACTTTTAAAACATGAATGATCTAAAGGTTTCTTGATACTTGATACTACTATTTGGAGTTTTTCCTTTTTTCTGCCATTGGTTTTAAATTTTAAGATGCTGCAGGGTGAAGTTTAAGCTTTGCAGACAATAACATCTGTTCCCATGTTGCAGAACAGAAGGGGTTTGTTGGACTGTAATGGATAGATGTAACGTAATACGGAGATTACAGCAGCTCGATGTAGACGCCGTTGTTCAGCTTCCGCCCCTCCTGGTTTACCTTTCGCCCACATTTCGTCTCCTCCTCTGACTCCTGCCATAAAGCGATGGACCGGCGCTGCTGATTCGCTGGGTGTCAGAGGAGGTCAAAGCCGTCCAGGTCCAGTTTCAGATGTGCTCAAAGAGACAATCGCATGAATCCTCTTCACTGCGCCTTTCTTCTGTCGCATTCAGAACAATTCAATCCATATTATTGTTTAACTGCAGGGGAAATTAGGTTTGGAGCAATAAAGCACAAAGGCTTGGAGAGTAGCTCCACAGATTACGCTTCGATTAAACTTCCTGCACGGATATGTTTCCCTATAAAAACTGAACGACTGACTTAATGAAATATTGAAAGTCAAAGTGACTTACCTGCTGCCAGAGCTGGGAAGTGACCAATTACATTTACTCAGTTACATTTACTTTTTAGTAAATGTAGTTTTAGAAGTATTCTTACTACTCTGTACTTTTAATATGAAGTATTTCTACTCTTAGTAGTAATATTTCTGGATGAAAAACATGTTTTGACCAGAAATTCACCAGACACAGACACCCACCTGCAGTTTTATTGATAAAGATTTTATTGAAACTAACAGATTTGGAAACATTTTATTTTGTCTGATTTTGTTATTTATATGAATTATCGTCATTTTTGTCCTTAAAATACAAACATTTCCACTTAACTTCATATTTTGCTCCATCTGATTATGTAATTCTTAAACATTAAATTATTGATAGTTTGATCAGTTACTCAGTTCTTGAGTGAACTTTTTACCAAATACTTTTTTACTCTTACTTCAGTAAAAATATGTTGAAGTATTTCTACTCTTGAGTTCAGTTTCTGCCTGTTTTAGAGAGGATATGCTCAAACATGTTTTACAATCTGACAAAAACTGATCCAAGTTGTCTAATAACTCATAAAAATCAGGTAGAGCTTCCTTCACTGCAGCTGGAAACTTTCCCACGGCTGCCGGTTCTGCACCAGTTCACATACTGGACATGGTGGTTTGAGTGGATCTAGACTTTCAGGCTGCAGATGAAGTGTTCAGAAAGGGAATCCGTTTTCACCGAGTTGATGGTTTGAAGTTGACTGGAACCTTTCTGTCTCTGCTTCTTACATCTCAGCTAGTTGTTGTTGTTTTTTTGTTTTGTTGTTTTTTTAATCTAACATTAATTAAATGTTTAACAGAACCAGCTTTTGGTTCTTGAAGACTCAGGTGTTTATTAAAACATATATTCAGTGTATTGACTGTATTGCAATATCCTCTTCCATTCTCTGAAAACAGAATTAAAATGTTTTTCATTTTTTGCGTGATCATAATTAAATGTGACTGCAATCGAACGTCTGTGTGAACGGTTTACAATCCCAAAACGACCCGCATGCGCAGAAGAAGAGCGAAACTGCCGCACAGCAGCAATCTGTTCAGGAAGTTAATGATGGCCGCCGCCTTCTATGGATCAATTTTCAAAATTCACACTTTGTAAATTTTTTTTTAACTTCAATTTGGGTCTCAATAAATTAAGTCAAATTCTACTGACACAGCACCGTTACCTAGCAGCCCCAGCAGAGTTCCGCCTGTTACCTAGCAACCCAAGCTGAGTTCCAACATGCTTGGTTGGCGTCAGTGTTTTGTTGTTGATTTGCAGTCCTTGTTGGTTGTACAAGAGGCTCCATTTCCGTTTGTCAAAGATGTACGGTTGTGTAATTGTGCATCTGTTTGCAGCCATATTGGTCTCAAACTGTTTCTAACTGAAAGAGTGCAACTCAAATGTGGTTCTTCCTGATGTTTTTCTTTACTATTTTTACTCATTTCTGATTTCAAATGCAGCTGAGTAAATTACTTCACTCAAAACAAACTCAAGGTTTCCTGCAACAGATAAGTTGCACCTAAATACAGTAAGTCTGGTAAGTTGCTAGTTACTTTCCACCCCTGCTAATAGGTATGAGTGTGTGTTTGTATAGTTGTTTGTCCTTCGTTTCCTAGGAGATAATGGGACAAACCTTTCAGTAATGAACACCTTCTTTAGTCCCTGACAGGTTAGGCTGACCTTAAAGAGGACCACACTCAGTATGGCAGACCGTTTCAACATGTATTCAGTTTCGTCTGACCCTCTGTAATTACATTCTAGATATCTAAAAATGCATTTTGACTATCTGAAATGCTAATTTCAGATATCGTCTTGCCATAGACTCAGAAGGTTTTTATTAGTGTTGGAGGCTCAGGATGCAGAGATAACGGTGTTAAGCATCTGTTTGTAATCTAGTATAAAATCTCCTTTCTTCCTGCAGGATCTTTTTATCTGTAGGCTGATTGTTAAACTACTTTTACAAGCGTTTATTTTTTTCAGTCGAGCGACTTTGAGGAGAACCGAGGTCAGTCTGAGAGTCAGTTCCCCTTCCTCCTGATTTATGGTGTGTGTGAGCACTTTTTCCTCGTGTTAACGTGTCATCATGTCTGTACAGAAGTGTGTGTAGAGTGTGTGTGAGTAGGAGTGTGTGCGTGGGTTTGCAGCACCTCAGGATGTCTGCGTCCTGACTGGTTTGGCTTCTCGGTTCCCTTTGCTTTTCCCAGCATCCTGTTTTGACACACAAACACACACCTGGATCCTCATCGATCTGAGTCGAGTCACGCATGGTTTCCACAGCATAAACTCTTTTTTTTCCCCTTTAGTCAACTTTTATTTTATTATTTAAAGACATAATATGTCTTTTTTTTTTACAAAGTAAAAGCTTTAGATGCAGGTTTACTTCTCAAAGATGTCAACAATTTGTTAGAACTGCACTGTGTGGTTTTTTAAAACATAATGCTGAAGCAACAACAAACACTGCCAACACTGCAAAAACACAAAATCTTATAAAGTATTTTAGTCCAGTTTGTAATGAAAATATCTTGGCACACTTGAACTGCCATCTTGCTTAAATGTACTACAGAAATAAACTTAATTTTATTTAAATGTACACATAGCCGCCTTTTTTAATGACATAATTGTTAAACTGGGACATTAGCTTAGCTTAGTTAGCTTCATTAATTAATCATGTTTAATGTGGAGAAAATATCAAAAGATAAGATTTGAAAGTTATTTGATTTCACTTTAGTGACATTTTAATGTTCCCCCATATTCTATTTTACTTTAATTTTGTTTTTGAATGTAATTCAGTCAAGATTTTAGGTTTTCAAATATCCTCAGTAGGCCTGTCATAATAATCAATCTTTCTGGACGATACATTTCCCAGAAGTTATTGTGATAAACAATAATATTGTTTTGAGACCATTTTCAAGTAATAATAATAGAATTCATACAGATCAATAAACTAAACTCTAATGAGCATTAAACATTGAAACTTGAAAAAATGTAAATATCCAAAATAAACATACAACAAAAACAACAAATAAAATAAATTCTCTGTAAATAAAATTGTCCCTCAGAATAAAGGCTAGTTGAGACCAAAACACCAAACTGACGTGTTAATCAACCAGTTTTTGGTAGAAAGAGAAAGAAAAGAGAAAAAACAACAAATTATGAAAATAGAAATTATTGCAATAATCCTACTTCAGGCCTAATCCTCAGTTCTGTTGGTTATAGATTAAGATCATATCCAAGAGTCCAACGCTGATGGTGCCAAGTCATTTACTATGGTTAGTGTTTGTAGTGTATAATCCTTATCTGAGTGCATTTTTAACGGGTTGTTTCCCCTCCAGCGCTTCGTTGAACTGGAACTGGCGTTTAGTTTGCAGTCTGAACTGGATTTTCCAGATAAACTGGAGTCGTTGTGGGCGTGTCCCACCACACTGCCTGCAGGTTGAATAAATAAGCCTTTAGTCCCGTTACAACAGGTGCAAGTTTATTTGTTTTATCTAACTGTAACACTCATTTCATGTTGTATTTGGCAGAGATTTACATTTTCGTTCAGAAGCGTGAAGGTCACATAAGGTGGTTGTTTGGCTCTCAGCCTTCTGTTACCAGATAATGAAAATCCCATTTCTTAAAAAAATACAATAATGTAAACAGAGAACATGAAAAATATGACTAATTAGATGAAAATGGTAATAAGAGATGCATAGGTGCAAAGATTTAGCTCTTTCTTTGAAGTATAGCAATTTATTAATGCATGAATAAAGAATATTTTCCTGTGTTTTGGTTAAAAAGATACATTCACTGTCTTGATGACTGGCTTTAAATGAAAGAATAATATTGTATTTGTGCTAAGTTGGTTTAACTTTGTTTCCAATGTCAGTTTATGATTTTTAATTTAATAATGAGATGTTTCCGGGACTCAAAGGTTTCAGAAATTATTCTGGTTGGAAGAAACGATTGCTGATTGTTTTCAGTTTGAGTTGAGAGTCACTTGTCTTAACTGTCACCCTTCTCTAATGTTTTGTAAATAAATGTCATACAACTCTCCGCTTTTGCAGTTGAAACACAAATATTGGCTCTCTTTGTTTAAATGTTTTTTTCCATCTGGGTTTTGCAAATGATTGGTGAAGTTGTTACTTTCAGGCTTTGATTTTTGCAGTCCCGTCTGTGTTCCAAAGCAAGCCGCATTGGGAGTGTGTCACTTTAAGTTAAATGTCAAAGTGACGGAGAGTCAAAGCGCCACCTGTTGATCCTGTGGTGACGCTGGCGATGACTGGCTGCTACGCTGCAGCCACTCGTTCTCATTTTGTTTGCTCCCAGATGGAACCAGTTTGTAAATGTGGCTCATCAGCGTGAGTATTGGTTTGTTGGATGAGCCTGGAACATGTTGCTGCGGTGAACTCATCACAAATATGGCGGCTGCTCTCTCTCTCTTTCTCTTTTTATTTTCCCTTCCCTCTCTTGCTTCGATCGATTTTTTTTTTTTCCCCTGCAGCCTCGAGGCAAGATGTTGACGCTAAAAGTCACGGTGTGTGAATGTGTTCTTATATTTTGCTGCATCACTTGCCTCTACAAAGTCAATTCAGGTCTTTTCTTTTTTTTACTCCAGTTTATCATAAAATATGTTGCAACACTCACTTTCTTGTTTTTCCAGATTGTATTTCTCTATTCAGCTGTTACAGGGACGACCCAGGGGGTTAAATCAATTTTCTTGATACATAGCTAGATACATAGCTACATGACATGGCAGAAAAACAAACCAAGAGGGTTGCAGGGAAATAAAAACAGACACACATTCAGCTGGGAACAGAGAGGGAAAAAGCCTGGAGCCTCCCAGGCATTTTACTCATGCAGAGAATGTAATGAAATCTGAGCTTCCTCTCCTCCGCTCTTCGTCGCTTTTCTCCACAAATATGGCAGATGAAGCAGATGTGTGTTTTGCTGATGACTCTCATGTTGATTTTTAGCATTTTCTCTCATTTTATAGGTCTAGAAACACTCAGATGTGCCGTTTTTATGAGGTTTCCTGAAGTTAGTGGAGCCAAAAGTTTTTAATTTATTCACCAATGAGTGAATGAAACAAACATTACAGACTAACAAACAGAGATGTTGATATACAAAATAACAAATAATGACAGCTAAAATAAAATAAACAACTATTGAGTGAAAGCAAAAATTTAGTTATTAAAAGATGATTTGATAACAGATGGTGATATGCTTAAAACAAACAAAAGTTTGGTGAAATAAATCTGTGATATTTTTGAATTGTCAACAAGGGCCACTCAGAATGACTCCGAAGGCCACAAATGGCCCCTGGGCCACAGTTTGACCATCCCTGAACTAGATGTTGCTGTTGGATGCTGGGAAAAATCAGCGTTGTGGCTCACTTTTCATTTATATTCTGTGACTAACACGTTGTTTTCCTGCTCACTATTCACTGGAGCGACTATAATCACAACTAAAATGAAATTCAGACAGAGGTTGAATAAAATAAGAGATTTCTTCACTCTGAACTCCCGTCCATCACCCCAATCTCCCTAAATCACCTCCCTGGACTTTATTAATTTAAGAAAAATTTGGTGCAGAAGTAGGAGGTGTTGGAAACGGTGTGTGTAGGTGGATGGTGGTTTATGGATCTTAATGGGCTCATCTAAATGTAAATGAGTGGCGAGGAGGAGACAAACTGTCTGCAGCTTGGACGGGAAAATGTTTCGCCGGGAGGAAAATCATGTCTGGCTTCAGGGTTCATTTCAGTTCTTCAGCGTGTTTTACAGCCAAGAAAGGACGATAACTCAGGCTGGATCGTGTTGGAGGTGTCATCTAGTTTTTCTTGGTTTAATGAAATATAAACGTTTTAATGGTGACTTGAAAACAATCCAACGTTAAAATGTTAAATTGGGTTGAATTTTCAATGGTGGTAAAGTGATGCTGAATAATCAAGTTCCTTGCCATGTTTCAAACAAAAGGTTGATGGAAATGTCAAAATTCAAAATAATTTCCAATCTCACAAATAATTTTTATTTTATCTAAATATCTTAGTTTGGTTTTACTTCAAGTGTGCTAACTTAAAAGCAACTTTTCAGCAGCTATGAGTTTGTATTATGTGAATAATTCCTTAATATTGACTTTAAAAAAAGTTCCAGTTTTAAGTAAAATAATCACTTGTTTTAACCAAATCCACACACCTGCAGTTTTTGTTGACGTTTCATAAGTTTTATATTGAAAGATTGAAACTGTTTTTGTTTTTTTTTTGTTTTTTTTTGGCTTGATTTTATTTTTTTTAAATTATGTTATTTATATTAATTCAGTTTGGTCCCAAAATTTCTGCATAGTTTTATATTTTGGTCCATCTGATGATGTACTTTTCAAATATTAAATGATTGGTGCTTTCAGTCCTTTATAGTTTTTTACTCTAAACTAATTTTCTTGATGGCTACTTTTTACTTTTACTTGAATAAAAAAAAAATTAAAGTAGTTCTACTCTATGATGTAAAACAAACAAAAAAACATTTTTTAGCCTGAATTTTTATTCTTTTTTCTAAAATACAGCAACATTGTTATTTTTTAATGCAGCATATTTATACTGCAATAGTGTTATACTTTTAAAAACACGTTTTATTCAGTTTTCCACCTGCAGTAGCTGTTTGGTTTAAACTGGCAGATGAGCCTCCAGCTGCTCTGTTAGCAGGTCAAACTGGGATTTGTGTGGTTGATTACAGCCCAGTGCTGCAGATACAACCTCCCAATGTCTGATTCAGTGTGTGTGTGTGTGTGTGCATGTGTGTGTGCGTGCGTGCGTGTATAGGAGGATTAGCTAGCTGTATTAGCCATGTCAGATACACACATGTGGCTGGCACAGATGCTGCTGAAACTTAATCTGTACAGTTGGAGAGGCATGGAAAAAAACATGGATGTACTGGAGGTTCTGGAGGTCCAAACTGGTTCAGGACCAGACGGGCTGCAGCTTGTTGCATCTCAGGTTTCCAGTTCCCGAATGTTCTGGCCCGGTTCCAGGATCCAGGAGGATGACGACCAGCTTCAGATGATATTTCAGCTGAGTTACTGACAGACTTCACATCGCCATCAACATATTATGCATAGTAATTTATTTATAGTGTCATTGCTGAAAGTAAGTGCACCCCCTTTCAATCCTGGGGGGGTTTGCATTTTAGGAAATAATCGCAACAGTTTCCACATTAATTTGAATTAATTAATTACATAGATTTGATCACGTTAAACATTTTCTCATCCCTTTTTAGCTGCAACTTGATGTTAATTCTGACCTTTTTTTGTGCAATAAATCAATAACAAAGTATATCAGGATAGACATGTGATCAATATCTATAGATAATGCATCTGATTGAATATTCAATATCTGGAGTATTCAGTAGTTGGTGGCTCCAACTCACTCTTTGGTTGCCTAGCAACAAACTGTTGGGCAACAAGCAGTTTCAAGTTCTGCAAAACTTTAAAAGCTAAAAAAGCTAAAATTAGCAAAAGCTAATTTGTATCTGCAGTACCTTGACAAATAACTGCCTCTTTATTCTGCAAACATATCAATGTTTTGTGAAATCCAATCTTTTTCTTTGGCGTTGTTTCTCCTTACAAACTCAGTCGTCATCAGGTTAACTCGGATCTGAGTAAATGATGGATTCTGTGGCGTTTCACACCCAGTTACTGTGGTTGTGTTTGGCTGGTTTAGCAGTTACACCCCTAAATTACACATTTCTGCTTCCAAACCAGGTTCAATCCTCTCTCAACTTTTTAAAAAATCGACTCTTCCTCTCTGAGTCGCCCTGCTGAGCCCCAAAACCATTCTGCTTCTTTTAGTCATTTCTTACTGTCTTTTTCCTTTTGCTTAAAGCTGAAAGAAAAACTAAGAAGAAAAACTAAAGGCTTCACTCTGAAATATTAGAAGTCTTCTCACCCAATTATTCAACTCAAATGGACTCGGTTCCAACAGAAAGAGACGTCTACTGTTTCTTCCAGTTGATTTTCATCATCTGAGCTTTTGAACCTCCTCTCTGGTTGCAGATGAGCTTTTCTTCTTTTCAGAAAGAGCTGCTATTAACGCAGCCGCAGCAAGGTTTGACTTGGGCTGAACCCTGCAGTGTAAGAGGCGGTACATCAACATTAAAGGGGACGTTTTTTTGCACGTTTTTATACCTCAGTTTTGGTTTCAACTGATTCTAAAAACAGGTTTAAAATAAGAGCACTCTGCTGGTTTTATGTTTACAATATGTTTTTTTGTTGTCCGGAAAATGAGCCGTTTCAAAAACCTCCCGATTGTTGAGTCACATTCCAGGTGCACTGCGCCGTTACCTAGCATCCCCAATTAGGTCCTTCCTGTTACCTAGCAACACAAGCAGAACTCCAACACATTTGGTCAGCTGGTTTTACCGCAGTATGTGCTGTACAAAGTGTTTTGTTGTTGACTTACCATACAGAAACCACTTGCTGCAATCTTGTTGGCTGTGCAGGAGGCTCCACTTCTGCTTCTCAAAGATGCACAGTTGTATAATTGCACAGCCATTTTCATATCCGAGTGTAAACGTTGCTTTGGGAGCGGGAGGCGTGGCCAGCAGCGGCTTTTTTGAATTTAAAGTGACAAGACAACTCAATCTAAACTGAACAGACTACAATCTGATTATCTAAGAATGAGTTTATACAAACGATGTTATCAATCAGTCGATCAATCAAGTTTATTTGTGTAGCACATTTCAGCTTCAAATCACTTCAAAGTGCTTTACATCATAGAAGCACAAAAATATAAAGTCATAAAAAAACAACATAGTCAGCAATTGAAAAAAAAAATTAAAAATATTACGTCACCAAAATAATCTTTACACATCAAATAAGTTGCATTTATTATGCTTAAAAAAACAAATCTTTTTAAAGATCTCAGTGTTTCAGCTGTTTTTTTGTTTCTGAAAGTTTGTTCCAGATTTGTGGTTCATAGATGCTGAATGAGCAATGAACATGTTTTGTATAACGAATATATCTATCCTAATCTATTCAAGGAAACATTGGTGACCTTAAATCAGACGTGGGCAGAATATGTAAAATTTATACTCGAGTAATATTAGTGATAAAAAAAAGTTGACTCAAGTACTGAGTAACTGATCAAATCATCAATCATTTAATATTCAAAAATTACATCATCAGATGGACCAAAATATAAAGTTAAGTGGAAATTTTGGTATTTTAAGAACCAAAATGACAATAATTCATATAAGTAACAAAAATAACAAAATCAGGAAAAATAAAATGTTTCCAAATCAGTTTCTTTCAATAAAAACGTATTAAACTTAATCCAAAACTGCATGTCTGTCTGGTGAGTTTTTTTTAAAAACATGTTTGTTTTTCGTTCAGTGGGTAGAAAATCCAGAAATTTTATTCAAGTGAAAGTAGAAAAATTTCATAATAAAATTAATCAAGTAAAAGTAAAATGTACAGGGTAGTAAAAATACTCCTAAAAGTAATTTTTTTTCTAAAACGTTACTCAATTCAATTATGCAATTGAGTAAATGTAACTAAATGATCCTTTCAGAGAGCTTATATGTCAGCGTTAAAGTATAGAAAGTAATCTGATAAGAGGAAGTTGAGAGTAAAGTGCAAACAGTCCATGCAGTCTAAAGTTTTCACTCTGCAGCAGGAGTTTGAGAGATCAGCTCGACTCAGATTGAAACCACATTGCTGCAGCAGCACACGCTGGTATTTCCTCCCTGTCAGAGCGAGCTGGGATGCTGGGTGGAGCCCCGACGAGGGAATGCAAGCGCCTTGCCAAGCAGCTCTGCAGCTGACTCTGGTTCAGCACATGGATGGAAACGCCGCCGCTGCTCCCTCCATGCCAGGCGGGAGACAGCTGTGCTGCTCTGGAAACGAACACCAACACTCACTGACTCCCAGCCCCAGGACAAAACGCAGGACCTCTGATGACTCCTCCCGTCTTCTTATTTCAGTTTTATCACTTTACTGTGGAGCAGAAACATTGATTCATTTATTTGTTGCTGTGCTTCTGAGGGAAGATAAGTGTTAGTTGGATTTAGCACGAACAATATAACATTCTGTTATATGTTTTAAGTAATAAATGTTCATTTAGAAAAGTGAAATAGGTTGTTTATAGGGCTGAACAATAAGACAATAACAGTATATTGCTAAGTCTGTTGAAATAAGCAAATCAATTAATTGCATGATACGAGCTTTATAATTAAATTTTTTCCTTTTCTCTCTCTTTTGGTCTCAATTTGAAGGACGATTTAGTTTACAGAGATTTCTTAATTTATTTTATTTGTTGTTTCTGTTCTGTTTATTTATTCTGGATATTTAAAAATGTCTTCAATTATGCCATTATCATTATATTACTTGAAAATGGTCTCAAAACAATATTATCATTTATCACTGTAGAATTTGTCATTGTGACTGGCCTATAATATCGCAATAGACACATAATCAATATCACAGATAATACGTCTGGTATAATATCAAAATATAGAATATTCAGTGAACTCTGATTCAGAACCGCACAGCATTCTGGGAGATGTAGGCAGAAAGACTTGAGTCACTCAACCTCTCATGGCTAGCTAAGCAAAGTTGGTGGCATCAGCTAACTCACTCACTCTTTGGTTACCTAGCAACTCATTCAATCTCACTCACTCTTTGGTTACCTAGCAACTCATTCGCTCTTTGGTTACCTAGCAACTCACTCGTTCTTTGGTTACCTAGCAACTCATTCAATCTCTGGTTATCTAGTAACTCACTCACTCTTTGGTTACCTAGCAACTCATTCAATCTCTGGTTACCTAGCAACTCATTCAATCTTTGGTTACCTAGCAACAACTTGTTGAGTAACTTGTGCAGCAACAGTTTCAGGTTTGGCCTCATAACTGCATAAAAATTAAAAACACCAACCTAAATTCAAAACTGGATAAAACGGGAAAAATCCTGACACCAGTTTGGCCAATTTCTAGTGTAAATATGTCTGTAAGTTTACAAGAAGCTTTAAAGCAAGATGAGCTTGTTTCTGCAATAATTCCTTATGACTGATGAAAAAGTTCTAGCTTCACTGGCAGGTTACTTCATTTATGGAAAATAATTTAACATATTTATGTTATTACGTATCCAAAAAGTAAGGAAAATAGTTTATCTTTTAAATGTAACAGATAACTAAAACCAGAAAGTTAGAAATAAAAAGCACAACATGTTGTCATGGTGATGAACAGAGAAAAATTAAACCAACATCCAGAAGCTTTGAGCTTCGGAGAACCTGTAGGAGCGGAGAGTCGTCCTCTGATGCCGCGATCGGTTTGGCCTCCATCCTTCACTTCCTGTCTCCATCTAACTCTGTTTGATGGTTTTATGCAACCAGTGGATTACACTGTGTGTGTGTGAGAGAGAGTGTTTAATCTGCAGGAATTATGGTAATTTGTGCTGAGAAACTGTGGGCAGCTGTGATTATGGGGCAGTGGTGTTTAGTGAAATCAAATCCTCGGATTTCAGCGAAGCGTTGGCGGCGCTGCCATCACTCATGATCGCTTTAACCTGCGGCTTTATTTACCCAGTTAAACATAACACTCATTCTGGGCTTCACTGCTGGGCCAAACTGGCAGAAAGGCTCCATTATGGGGAAAAAGCAGCAGTAATGTCTTTCCACACTCTGATTTTGCACTTTTGAGCTGCTAAACTTTGGCTTACTGACCTCTCACCCACTGGTTGGCACATTTTGTGTCCAAACTTTGTTCTTTATTCAATAAAAATAAAGGCTCATCCTGTATTTCTGTTGTTGCATGCAAGTAAAATGTCTGAAAAGTTTTCATTTTACTACGTAAAATTCAAATTTTGCACATTTGCGTACTTCCATTTGGGTTTTTGCTGCCCAAGCACTTAAAAAATCCACTCAGCTGTTCTTTTTGTCAGTAAGTTCTGGAAAATGGCCTGTTTCTAAAACCTTTCAGATTGGCAGGCACTGCCCCTCGCTTAGCAACCCCAACCAAACCCAGCCTGTTACCTAGCAACATCAGCAGCATTCCGCCTGTCTCCTAGCAACCCAAGCTGAGCTCCAACACATTTGGTGAGCTGGTTTTACCAATGAATGCACTTTACAATGGCTGCTGGAAAGACGAGCGTTTTGTTGGTGACCTTCTAGCCAGAAACCACTTGTTGCGTTATTGTTGGTTGTGCAGGAACCTCCACTTCTGCTTTTCAAAGCCGTATGTATATGTGTGTGTGTGTGTGTGTATATAAAATAAAAAAAAATTCCCCTCTCACCCTCCGTGGGTGGTCTCTTTCATCCTCTGAGCTCGGGTCCTCTACCAGAGGCCTGGGAGCTTGAGGGTTCTGCGCAGTATCTTGGCTGTGCCTAGAACTGCACATTTCTGGACTGAGATGTCTGATGTTGTTCCTGGGATCTGTTTGAGCCACTGCTCCAGTTTGGGGGTGACTGCCCCGAGGGCCCCGATGACCACAGGCACCACTGTGGTCTTCACCTTCCAGGCCTTCTCCAGTTCCTCTCTGAGGCCCTGGTATTTCTCCAGTTTCTCGTGCTCCTTCTTCCTGATGTTGTGGTCACTTGGTATTGCTACATCCACCACAACGGCTTTCCTCTGTTCTTTGTCCACCACCACAATGTCCGGTTGGTTCGCCATTACCATTATATATATATATATATATATATATATATATCTGTGCATCTGTTTTCATTAATTTTCATTTGTGAGTGAGAGTTCAAAATAGGCAGAACTGAGCAGAGTAAAATCTCATTAAGAATTATTTTGTGCAAAAGATAATGTGGCCATGGACCTATCCTGAGCTGTTCCATGAACCATAATGGGTCACCTTTAAAAGCTTCATTTGCTGATCTGCTGAAGGACTGAGCTCCAGTCTCTGCTGCGTTGTAGGATTCCTGGTGAACGCAGCTGCTCCGGCGCTTTGCTACCCCCCTGAGATCCACACTCAGCTTCACCGACAGCCAGAGTCTGGGTCACTGCTTCCTCCTCCTCCTCTTCCTCCTCGTCCTTTTCTTCACATTGCAGCTGGCGGATGTAATTGAAATGAGGAGGAAGCATTTTCTTTGGCATGCATCGACACCAGTGATGTGGACTCATCACCTATGGCTGTTTTTATTTAGTTTTTAGGGTTATTGATATTCATGCGGTTTTGCAGCTTCATACTCACACACATCTGGGACAGAAATATCCGGCTCAACAGCTTTTCTCCCAAACCAATCAAGTTGTAGAGAGATGTTTTGTGTTTTTCTGGGCATGAGAGAGTTTTTTCCTGAATGTGTCCAAATTGTTTCTGTCTCTTACCTCAGAGCCAAACCCTCAGACCACAAACTGCCAACACCGAAGCGACGTCCAAAATCATCCCTCTTATCATTTGAAACTATGGTTGGGCTGTTTTCTATTAAATTCTTTGTTTCTAAATACCAATTTTTCCCTACTTCACATTTGGAAAGGTTTTTTTTTTTGTTGAAAGATTTAGAATGAAGGAAAACTATTTTGAGGACATTATTTTATAGCTAACTATTTTAGCTCGCTAGCTATCCTAATCTAATTGTTCAACTTTAATATTTAGCCGTCTTCAATTTCTCTTGTCACTCTTCAAAATGGCTAGCAGCTCAACCCTTTAGTGTTTAACAGGCATCTTTTTCTCTACACCACTTTTTGAAGTGGCTTGCTAGTTCTTTTAAGTAGCTTGCTTTACCAATCTAATGGCAGAAACAGGACAGCATGTCTTCAGTATAAAGCAGTATTTGGCTGAAGCCCTGTGAAACTCTGTGCCTCCTCTGACAACGCAGCACTTTGTTGGTTATCGACAAGCGGAGAGGTCTGCGCTGAACTGATCTCCATCAGATCTTTCCCATGATTGGCTGCATTCTTTCTTCACCTGCCAGCTCCCATTAGGTTCAATCCTTCATTCACTTTTAACTGATTCCTTTCTCCACCACAGATGATGTGGAGATTATGGGTAAAAAGGTCAGCAGCTAAACTGAGAACCACTTGTCTGTGTTTGTGTTTGGGCTGGGCTGAACTGATATCTTCAGCACCTTCTGTTATTTATATTCAACCCTGGAAAGACGAAGCAGGGAGAGAAAATGGATGGATTGGTGGATCTGCATAGCTTTTAATCTGACTTGGACTGAGGACTTGGACTGGCCCAGTGCAACATTGTATTGTTGATGACCAAGCCTCAAATTTTACTGCAGAATATTTTGATACGCAGAAGGGTTCATGGCCGACTAAAAAATACAAGGAATCCAAAGTACCCACGTCGTCTGGGTGAAAAATCAGACTGTATTGATAAAACCTGTTCATAAACTGTTAAAATATCAATCAATTCTTAAAATTAAATATTATTGAACATCTTTTCAATCCCTCCAGGATTTCATGATTCTTTTTGTGATTTTTTTGCAATAAAAACCAAAGTGTTTGTGTTACTAATTTGGAAAGATTTACAATATTTGCGCTTATTTATGTTGGTAAATGAGACTTTTCATTACTCTCGGTAGATCATGGGCTATAATCTTGCATCAATTAAGGCCAAGGAAGTTGTTTAGTACAAGAAAGAAATTTTTTGATCATTTTTGAGAAAAATATACAATAAACTCCCAATTATACATTGGCTTAAACAAATACAGGGATTTGTTGATTTTGTGTAAATTTCCATGATAAATCTCAAGAAACTGGAAGGACTCATTGATACAATTTGGCAGTAAATGGATAAAAACTGCCTTGATTTAATTGATAAGATAATATTTAAGCACATTTAGTGTTTAGTCTAGAATCTAGAGGGCCACATAAAAAGCTACGGCGGGCCGGATTTGGCCCACGGGCCTCGAGTTTGACACTTGTGCAGGAGACGACCAGTATTTGTGGTTTTCTGAAGACAGAGTTTCAGAAAGAGAAGGAGTTCTTAAAGAGACAGAGCCCCAATTTCAATGCATTTAATGACAAAATCAAATTTCTTTTAAGTCATATTTGACATATGTACCACTTTAATAACAGAAGGCAACATAATTACTGGATTATGCTATAAAATATGCCTGGAAAACACAAAATAAATATGTGAAGATCAGATAATGAGCACATCTGATCCGCAGCACCTGGTTGTTGTTTTTGCTCTTTCATCTTAAGCACATAGAGAAACCAAACAATGTCTTGTTTGACTTATCATTTTTGGTAGTATTCAGATTTTCTGAAGATTAAAGTTTTTATTGAAACTGCATCTGTTTTTGCCCCTTCACCCCTATTGAAGGTCAATAGGGGTGAAAGTTCGTACCGAAATCTTTTGGCTGATTTTCATCATGAAAGTTATTTTCGGTAAACAGAACCGGGTTTTGAAGGGAACCAGATTGAAACGCCTCTCAGTCTGGTCAGGACAGATGAGAACCCGGGTCAGGGGTGAGGCTGTAAAGCAGTCGGTTTGTTTTGGTGATTTATGTGTTTGTCAGAAGTCTAACTGTCACCGTCTCAGCCCTGAAGGTAAATATCATCAGACTGATAGCCGCCGGCTCGTGTTTAAGCACAGGTGCAGACCTGCTGTTTGCATGTGGGTGTCGGACATCAGTATCAAAGGTTATCCTTCTCTATTTCGGGAATTTTATTTTGACTGTTGAATCTCAGATTTTATCCCTCGTTCTTTCAGACTTGATCTGAATTTCTCACTGCTTTCTTCTCCATTTCTGATCTATTTCTGGAATATTTACAGGAGGAAAGTTTCCGACTCCCACCTTTTGGTGATAAAACTCCATCTGCATCCTGGTGTGATATCTGGATCAGGAAAAGTTCATGTAAATGAAGGTAGACACACAGGAGAACTCATCGGGACAGTTTTAGCACAATGAAAGGTCAGCTAGCCCCACCTGTAAGCTGCAAACAAAAACTGAGCTGCCCTTATTTGCATACAGAGATCAGATCTCAGTGAGGGAACAGCCAAAACGGCAGCAGAACATTTTAACATCAGGGGGAAGTCGGTGCTCGCTACAGGCTAATTCCAGATTAAGTTCCTCTTTTCTCTCCCCTTATAGATTGATAATATTTTATAGATATGCTATACATGCATCTATAAACACTTTAGCATATAGAAGGAGACTATATGCTTAAAAATTATGTTTACAAATGCATATTGTGCTTACAGAGAAGTCTGAAATGTTTAGTATGCCAACTTCAGATAAGTGAGCAGACTTGGCTCACTATTTGGCAAGAAACAATAGATGTCTTCTTCCCACAGTTAATTAATGCATAATAAACAGTTATTAATGATTTGTAAGTGTTTAGAGATTAATATCTTTAAACTATTTATTAGCCACCTATAAGTTTTTATTTACAATAATGAAGTGTTTTTGCATCACAACTAAAAAATCAGCAGCGCTAACCGTAAAGCAGTAATCGTAAACATTAGTTCTGTTAATGCTAAGGCTAACGCTAACTCTAACTCTAAGGCTAACGCTAACTCTAACTCTAAGGCTAACGCTAACTTCAATTCAAATTATAAATGCCCTTGAAAAACTACAATCTTAAAGCACATATTTGATATTGACATTAAATTTTACATGTTCTATAATGTTTATACTTTATATGTCCGTGTTTTTTCTTCCTGAACGTTTCTTCAGAATAAATTTCTTGCGTTGTGAAGGAAATGGAATTACTGCGTCTTCAACCTCTTCAAATTAAGAGCGTGAATATGAGCACTTAACTAATTGAACAAATTCCTAACAGTCGATAATCAAAACTTCAACACAGATGTCAAACGTTATTCACTAGAAAGGTTACAAAACAGTCAACTGAATTGGTGCTGAAAAAGTATTTTGAGGACGAAAACCATGTTGCATTTTCACAGAATTCCTGCAAAACAAATTAAAGTTTGTGGTTATAACGTGATGGAACATAAAAATGGTTTAAATACTTTGGAAGCACACCATATTTTTCACACTAAAAGTGGAATAAACTTCATAATAAACTTTATTTTTACATCTCAAACAGCCGCCCTGTAACTAGGGGTGTGTCTGGTTTCTAGGTCTTCTGTAAAAGTCATTTTAATCCAGCCCATGTTGTAATCTTCTATAATAGACACATGACACTGCTGGAATAAGTGACCCCATGACCCAGATTTTCCACAGTGAAGAGCTGCGCTCGCATCACAAGACTCTCGACTCGATGAGGGGACTTTCCTCGGACATGTAGGTCAGTCAGCCAAGCCCCCGAGTCACGAGGAAACCGATGTTCGAATCTTTGCGGGACGCGTCCGTCTCTCCCTGCTTCCCTCTTTCCTTTGGAGTGTCTGTTTTTGTTTCAAAAGCAGGAAGTGAGATCACCCCGCTGGATTTGTTCTTGATTTAAGATGACTTCATTAGTTTGGTCGATTTCCCCTGAGCTTCTTAGCGTTGAATCTGGGAAATTTTTGGATTCTTTGTTAGGTTTCAGTAAAATGTGGAGCCAAATAAACTTCTGGATGACTTTGCACTCATGAGGAAATGTCGATACAGATCATGTTACGATAAATAAAACAAGGGAAAAGCTTGAGTTTGTTATTCCGTCTCAGTTTTTAATAGTAGACAGCATTGTCTGCACCAACAGTCAACAAATACATAAAATATATTAAAATGCCAAAGAATTAAAAGGAAAACAATGTAATAAATGCTAAAGATGCTAAGTTATTAATGTAATAGCTCAAGATTAAGATTGGGAATCTCATAATCTCATACTCTAGCAACATTTTTTGATATTTAATCATGTTTTTTCGGGACAAATCAGTTTTAGTTTTAAGAATTTTGCAACTTTTGTATGAATTTAAACTTTTATCCAACATTTTTGTTCTGCAGAAGCCCAAGAGTTGCTTGTACACTTTGATATTTTCTACCTTTAAAGAAATAAAAATTAACTGTTTTTTTGACAGGCTTCTGGTTCTGAAGAACCTCAAGATCCAGTTTAAAACTGGTTCACCTCATGAGTTTATTGGCCTTTTTGTTGCTGATTAATTTTTCTGAAATTCTAAAGTTGATTTCCCACCTGACAGTCCGGAAGACAAGCACGTTTGTTTTGGTTGTATTTACCCAGAATGCTTTAGTCCACTTACATTTACATATGCATTCGAACCACACCAGAGTTCACTTTAATCAAACCGAGACCGAGGTTTGTAGATAGATCAGAGTTAGCTGTTTTTGGTCCGCTTCAGAGTTTGAAATGAACCGGACTTTCTGTAGGCAGGTTACAGTTCCCTCTTTTCTGGTCCGCATCAGTTTGATTTTGCTTTCACATCTCCCCAAACAAACTAGACTAAACAGCGCTGGTGTGAAATTAGAGGGGGGTGAAAAGGAGTTAAAGTTTCGTCATAATATTTTGTGGCACCATTGTGATAATGATAAAAGTGACGAGAGGAACTATTTATTGTCATTTCTAGGTAACTTTAGGACACCAGTCACGTAAATAAATGTAATTTTAACCTTTAACCTTCACACAATTTCTCCACTTAATCAAATTTTAAAATTTATTGGTGTTTATTGAGCAAACAGTTGAGAAAATAACTACCAACCCCAACAATGTGAACAGTTTCAGGGTGTCCAGACATCATTAACTGGAATTTATCACAACAGAGAGAAATCTAAATGCTTATCTTGATAAAGTCATCTCTGAATGACAAACGATAAATAAATGCCCATCTCTTAGTGAAATCTCCATAAATATGGTTGTATTGTGGTTTAAAGTTGAGCTAAAAAGCAGCCAATGTCTAAAGAAAAAGAGAAAAGTATGAATTGGAAGAAAATCTGCTGGCTTTAAGCTTCTTTTCCATACTTTATGTTGAACGTTTAGAGAAAACCGCCCATAAAAGACAAGCTTCCTTCACTTTGATGCAGAGATGTTGCGGTTGCTCATGTGAATAGCAGTTAAAGTGGTTGATCTTGACGTATTCGTCACTGTCTGCTTGAGTTCAGCTGTCAGACAGATGTCTTCTCTGTTCTTTGGTCGGTCCAGACCATTAAAACCAGCAGAAAACCCCCCATTCAGTTCTACGTTTGCATCTGTCAGCCTAACGATATGCGGATTACGCTTCTCCTCGGCCTGGTTGGTGGTTATTGAGCAAACAAAAGAGACGGGAATCAAACTTCCCATGGGTGCGTGCGTCCTTTCGCTCGCCTCCCTGTGAAGTCGGCCGACAAACAAACTAATTTGTTTGCTTTGCTGATGTCGCTGTGTGGCGTGTTTGGGCAGGCGGAGCTTTTCATTTTAGCCTGACACACAACACTTTGAACTCAGGTGTCGGTGAAGCAGCTGCCAGCAAATCGGCTGCAAAATGTGCATGTGAGCGTGCACGAGAGAGTGTGTGTGTGCACGAGAGAGTGTGTGCGCACTTGTGCGTTTGTGTTAACAACAAAGGCAGCAGCAAAATATCAGCAGACACCTTCAGCCTTTTGTCTTCAGAGCAGCTGGAGCCGCTCCTCTCGCTAACCAGTGAGCTGCTTCTGGCTGAGTGTGTGTCTAATTAGGAAACTGTGTGTGTGGGTGTGTGTGTGTGTGTCGATGGAGAATGAGCAACGTGTGTTCACGAGAGGAGAGGAAAGTTTTTTTTAACTCCTAATCACTCAGAATTATGCTTGGTAAGTAATTTTCAATCTGTTTTATGAAAGTTTTAAAAGAAATTTCATTAAAATAATTGCTTTTTTACTTGTTGCTCTTATTTCTTTCACGTTTCTGAAAGTCTCCGGGTTATTTTGTCTTTTTTCCTGTGATGTCATGCCGCCCTGCTGACCCTGTTTTCAGAGCTGCAGGATGATCCTCGCAGCTGTTTCTGGATAAACAGAGGATGTAAGCGCAGCGTGCTGACGTAGGCGTGTGGAAACCCCTCGCTGAGAAGGATTTAACCCGCAGTTTCAACTCCTTAAAACGACTCCATTTAAACTATTCAGAAGCAGCAGCACTTCACTGAAAGGGAAGCAAATAAAAGCAGCTGTTTGACCCAGTTATCTGTGCATTTGTAGCTACTGTCTACATTAGAAATCTTTGTCTAGAAATTGCTAGTATTGAAAAAATACAATTTTGCAATTGCAGTGTTTCCAATTAACAGGAAATTAAATTAAAATCACGTGAATAAGCGCGATAGAAATCATGGCCGTGGCTGATACATTCAGGCCCCCAAATACTTGCGTGTAATTTTAGCAGTATCTGAGAATTATTCGTTTTGAACCAAAATTTAAACTGAAAACCAGAGACTTTGGTTTTATGTAAATATTAAACTGCTTCTCCAGCCAACCAAGCAGATTAATTTGAGCAGAAACGTCAGTTTCCCTGGTTTCATTCATGTTATTCATCAGCTGCCATGTTTCATGCTGGACTTAATGGATTCTTTCTGCTCGTTAATGAACTGACCGCTCTAATAAAGTCGCGTGTTGCAGACAGATTCATTTCCTCGCTGCTTTCATGAGGTCAAACCCAAACTGAGACGCCAACTTCTCCATCCTCACCTTGGTACTGGAGCCCGGTTAGCGGTTCCGATTCTCCAGATGTGAGCTGTAAATCATTTGAAGTCAGGATTACAGTTCAGGTTTCGCACTGTATTTATGATTGCGTAAATATGGCGTGAGAAATGATGGTTAAACTTTATGGTCTAAACGTGGCGCTTTAGCACCTGGTTTAGCCTCTGGGTTGTTTGTCTCTTTTGTTCTTCGGAAACAAATTTTAACTTTTAAAAAAAACAGCTAGAAACCAAAAGCAGAAAGAAATTTCCGGTTTTTGAGCGATTCTTGATTCAGGATTTGTCTGTTCATCTGAAATGAGTCTATCTGAGCTCTTTTCTTCTGCCTGTGTGACTTTCAGTCCTGGCTCAGCTTGTTGTTTCTCTAAACACCTGCTGCTTCAACCGCCATCGGATCCTGGGGTGTGTTTGTGTTTTCCTTTCCCTCGTTCCTCAGGGAGTCCTTGGGTGTTTCCTCCAGGCTCCTGTGGGACTTAAATTATACTTTTTATGTGAGAAACCTCGGCTTTTTCTTCTCCTTTGTGTTAATTAACAAGACACTTTGAAATGATTAAGCCTCACAATTAGCAATAAATCAATTAATTGCACGATAAATTAAAATTAGACCCAGTATGAAGTAGTTAGTTTGCGCTACCTGCCACTTAGCCTGTATTATAGCTGTATTATATCATTTTGAAAGCTACTTTGGCTACAGAGACTTATTAATCCAATGTTATTATTGCCGTTTTGTTTTTGTATATATATATATATATATATTTAAAAGGTTTTCCAGTTCCTGTGTTAAATATTCTTTAGAAACTAAAGTTTATTGATCTTTGAGAGAATGTACTTGCATTGCCATTTTTATTGAAGGAACTGAACATGGTTTCAAAATGACTATATTATTGGGTAAATCAATAATTTTGAATTGCGATAAGCCTAGAAATTATAAATAAGAATTAATTTTTCTAACATGTAAAATGGGGAAATACAGAAAAAGTACTTATTCCCTCATTTGTTGCTTTTAATGCTTTTCATATTTCAGAAGCGAGGTTTTAGATTTGTTTGACACGCCACCATGTAAATCTTGTTTTTCGTCTTCAGAAACTAACCCACTTTAAGATGTCACACTGTGCATGCTCAATAAAATAAAATTATTATTACAGTAATTCCTTCCCTGCTGTAGGATGCAAGATTTATGCTTTTTTTTTTTTTTTTGCCACAGCAGGATCCCGTCACAAACATCCCGCAGAGACAGCAGGCTCTGCTGTGGATCCTGCATTTATTAGATCCAGACTGTAAAACGATGGATGGAAATGCAGGCAGGTTTTTAAATGTTTCACCTGTTGGCTGACATATTTGGTTTGATTCTGAACCAAAACTGCAACATTTGCTTTACTTTCGGCTGCTGCTCTTTCTCAATGCACTGTGTCAAACCAACCAAACCCTTTGAAAAACCTGTTCCCCTCCTCGCCTGTGGGGGCGCTGCACCAAAAACCATGGAAGGAAACAACATGAAAACCTCTGAAGAAGACAATGAGCATGACTTTCTTCTTCTCAAAATGTAAACAAAAATGGAGGAACGTCAGATTTTAGTGGTTGGAGGATTTCTGTTCTTCTTTGGTAAAGCAGCCATTTCTCCCGCTAGCGCTAGGCTAACATGTTTGCTTTGGTAATATTTACCCAGAGTGCCCTGTGCTGTAATCCACGTTTAGAGCAGTCTCTGGTCCGGTTGGCGTTCACATATGCATTCGAACCACAGCAGTGTTCACTTCAACTGAAGACAGATCGAGGTTTGTAGACGAACCAGAGTTCGTTACTCATTCTGACCTCAACAAACCGGAGTTTCTTGGCAAATGGACTGGAGTTTGATTAAAGTGGACTAAAGATGGCTGATGTGAATGCACCCTAAATGTCTGCTAATCCTCTGTTGCTAGTGCCTTGGCAACAGGGCTAACAGATTACTGGGCTGAGCACACAGCCTTGTGGGATGCCCACCAGTAATCAGGTTTCTGTTGTCTGCTGCTAAAATGTGTAACTAATTTAACTAGTTTGCTAAATCTACATCCAGTTTCTTTAAATTTCAGCACTCCTAATGATCAGAGACTGGTAGTAACTATTACATTTACTCAATTGTATTTACTTGAGTAATATTTTTGAAAAAAGTACTTTTAGGAGTATTTTTACTATGCTTTACTTTTTACTTTTGCTTGGGTAATTTTATTTTTGGAGTATTGCTACTCTGGAGTAAAATTTCTGGATTCTCTGCCCATTGAATGAAGAGCAAACATGTTTTAACCAAAAATTCACCAGAGACACACATGCAGTTTTAGTTAGTCCTTTATTGAAAGAAACTGATTTGGAAATAATTTCTGTTGTCTGATTTTGACATTTGTTGTTACGTACATGAATTATTGTCATTTTGTAATTATTGTCAAAAATACCAAACTTTGGACTTCCAGTCTTATGTAATTTTTAAATATTAAAATATTAATAATTTGATCAGTTTCTCTGTGCATTAGTAGACTTTTTACCAAATACTTTTACTTTTACTTGAGTAATTTTTTGGACAATTGCTTTTTTACTTTTATACACTAAAAATATGTTGAAATAGTGCTACTTTTACTTGCATAGAGGTTTTGGATATTCTGCCCATGTCTGAGAAAATAATGATTAATAAACACAAACCCGTTCAGAACCGACATTTCTACTGTGAAAACATCAGAATAAAGTTTATTTTTTAGGAGCTACACAGATGCAAAACTCCCATCCTCCATCTTCCCCTCCTGGTTTTAATTTTCTCCATTCACCTTTTCCCTCGTATCTGCGTCTCTCGTGTCTCCAGCGTGTTTGCTGCTGCTGCTGCCTCTTTCCTGCTTCGCTCTCTCTGTATATGGTCATAAAATCTCAGCTGGCTGTTTCAACACAAACCAGCTTCCCACACTCGCATTCTTCTGCACCGGGACGGTTGTTTAGCTGAGAAACGGTCCACCCAGGGTGTGAGTGTTTGCAGAGTAAGTCTCATGTCTTAACTTCAGTATAATGATTATCATTTCTGTTAATATCCTGCTAATCTTTACTCATCTGGACCCAGGATGTTAAACTGATGCAGAAACTAGCAGCAGGGTTCTTTTGATGCGATGTTGGCAGATAAAAATCTTCGTATCCTGTCCAGTTCTCTTCCTCAGCTCTTCTAACAAATGCATAAGAAAATACATTTAGTTTCCCATCTGGAGGAAATAAACGCTGATTTCTACAAGGTCAGAAGAAAAGCATGAACATATTTTTTTAATATATTTACATGTCTGGGTTGGGACGATAAAAGAAAAAAGTATTTATTAGAGGTGCACCGATTGCAGTTTTCTGGCTGATCACAGAGAATAATTCTGATTTTAGGCATTACCAGTTTTTAAAGTTTTATGCCAAAATATATTAGGGATGCAATTAATGATTAATTTTAGTAATTGATTAGTCTGGCGATTAATCAGATAAACATTTTTTTCATTTGATAGAGGAGCCATGTTGTGATGACTTTCTGAGGGCGGAGATTCAGAAAGAGCAGGAGTTTCTTAAAGAGACAGAGACCTAATTTCAAGGCATTTAATTGGGAAGTAAAATGTATATATAAAATTTTTCTAACATCTGAAGGTAACATAGATACTTGATTGTGCTGTAAAATGATAGTATGTGCCTGGAAAGCTCATAAAGCTGCCCTTTGGAGGCAGCTTGTAAACTGTAACTGACCTGAAACCAGTTACCAGTTTCCTCCTGAACCAGTTAATCACAGACTATGAGAAAAGTCCAGACCTCCAGTTTCTGTTTCTCCTCCCAAACTGAAGCGTTTACTGGTTTCCTCCTCGTCTCTGCAGGGTGTTAGATTCCCTATCGGAGATGATAATTACCGGCTCCATGCCACCAAACGCTCGCTCGCTCCCTGCAGCGGCGGCGCGGATGACGTCAGGATTGCTGATCCGAGCCAGTTAGTCGTGTTTCTGTGTGTTTAAGAAGGATTTGTCAGGTCAGCCGAGCGAACAGCTTATTTTCCGTGTTGGACAGATCTGGTGCCGGTTTAGTGTCACTTCGCCCTCATTTATCCGTCCCTCACTGCTTAAATCAGACTGAGCTCCTCACTGTGCGCTCCTCTCACTTTCAGCAGCATGAATCTTTTCTCTTGTCAGTTTTAGTTCTTAGAAATAATCAGGCAATTCATACTTTCTTTAAAGAAACCTGAATAAACAGCAATTAATAATCACTGATCATCTATTTGGCCATCAAATTTGCTTATTATCAAATTAAATGTGCCATAAGGTGCCACGAAATTGTACCAAAGATCCTAAACTTAAGCCTAAATCTTCCTGTATTTCCTGATAAAATAAAAAAAATGATTTTTTGGTCCAGATAAAAACATGTTTAGGAATAATATTTAGCATATTTTCTACACTGCAGCTCTAAACCGTGCATGTTTAACATTCACAGCGGCTGCTTTCCGCTTCAGGGCTTCTTCTCCTTTCTTCACTGTCTTATTTTTTTAATTCTTGCACATTGAATTCAAATTTCTCTGCAGCTGCCGACTCAGCAAGAACTTTTCTATAACATCCGAATTCATCAGGTTTGGGAGTTGCAGGTTGCTGCTGGCTTCCCCCTCATTTATCACGACATTGACAGAGTAATTTTTAAAAAAAAATATTTACTTCTTCTGTGTGCCTTATTGTATTTATAGATGTCTATGCGTGCAGTGTTTGGACAATTAATAGATTGTATGCATGCTGCAGTGCATCGTGGGAGTACAGTGAAGGAACAAAGACAGCAGACCGTCTGTCAGCTGAAGTTTTCAGTCATTTCCATACAACTAGAGGTCATTTAACATTTTGAACAGCTGCCTATCCGTCCTGGACGTCTGAGCAAAGGAGAAAAAGTCTCCTTAAACAAAATGGCGCATTGAAATTTAACTCTAATCTTAATGATCAATAACCTTTGGAGTTTAGATGCTTTATTATAAAGCAGAGTTCATTGGTTGGGAGAAAACCAAACTCATACAAGCTGTCAACTTTGGTGCAAACTGGGTTATCAATGGAAAGAATCACTGGGCTGGAATGGTCTAGTCAAAGTCCACCTCTCAGCCTGATTGGAGGTGTTAAGAGAGCTGCTGTGCAGAAACAAATGTCTGCAACTTTCAATGAACTGAAGCAACATGGCACCTGCTTTTTGTCCAAATAATGTTTATGAAAAATTGAGCCAATATTGATATCTGATATTAATACGGCTGTTATAGCCGATAACCGATATTTACTGGTATTATGTATTTTTTCCTACACTTGTAACTCCATGCAGCGCCTACATTACTTCTCTACGTTTGTTAAATGCACCGTAATCCATAACTATCGATGTCACATGACTGAAAATATCCCACAAATTCATCTAATTTCCCATCGGGACTAATAAAGTATTTCTGAATTGAATGACCAACCAGAAACACAAAATGGAAATAAACATTTTAGTGGCCCAGTTTTACTTATCGTTTGACCCATTTCATAGTTACAAACTTTGCTGGATGGTAAATTGTCCCTGAAATTATTGCTGCAAACAATAATATTGTCATTTTGAGACAATTTCCAGCCAATTAAACTAATTTTCCCAGCATGCTTCACTAAATTCCCTTATAAGATTGTTTTTTACCCCAATATTTGCTCTTCGCTGCTGTAAGGAAACCCTGTTGGGTTTAAAATTTGCTCTTTATTTCTTAGAAACACTTGTTATTGTTCTCTAAAACTCTTTAAACTTCTGCTGCTGCTGTTTCCTGAAGGTTTGTTGATCATATTTTCAATAATCAGTGCGATTGGATTCAGATGTGCGTCGTTCTGTTTGGAAATCTGCTGAGTAGTCACTCGATCAGCAGCTTTGAGCTGAATTAAATGCACAGTAATAATTCATGTCCCAGTTCTCCTGCAAATGAACAGCACCATCTGGTTGGGGAAAATCAAAATGTTTGAACTCTGAGTGTTTTCTCTTCAAAAGTCTGAACTCGGTTATGTTTATTTGAGTCATTGTTTCTTTTTCCTAATGAGTTTTATGAGTGAAATTTGAGGAATGTTGTTTTTCCTGCAGCTTTTTATGACCTTAAGTAAACTTGAAGTCGTGTTATTCTGAACCCGGAAGTGTTGGTTTGATTTAATCTGCCTGGTGAAACACGTTTGATGATTTAAGGAAAGTAATCGTCCCTCTTTCTCTCTCTCTTGCAGGTGACATCACACAGAAGGGCTATGAAAAGAAGCGATCCAAGCTGATTGGAGCCTATTTCCCCCAAACTCCAGGTGAAACAAACTTTCTCTCTTCATCTTCTGCTGCTGTTCTGATCTGTGCGGGTTAAAAACTGTGGAATATTTTGATAAATAATTTAATGAGTCTCTTTAATCGCTAAAATCAGATTTTGGATAACCATGGCAACAGTTGCTGCCTACTGTTGCTAATGTAGTTTCCATCAGTGCTAGCTTACAGTTGGTAACACCAATGCTCTTTCCTTTGGAGTTTATGGGACATAAAGTGTGGTGAGAAAAGTTTGTGCTCACCTACAAGTTAACATTGTTTTGTCACACCAGAATGTTTCAGAAAAATGAACAATAACCTGAGTAAGTAGAAGACATAGATCAAATGTTTTATTTTATTAGAAGAGAATCTATCCAAACAAACATGATCCACTATGAAAAAGTAATTGTCTCTTACACCTAATAACTGATTTTAAAACCCCATTGGAGGGTTTTAAAAGTTTGTGGGTATTTTTACACAATAGTCTGGTAAATCTGGTCAGACTGAGGGCCAAAATTGCAACATTTTGTTACATTTCTGCTGCTTCACTGAGCCAAACCAACCTGTTCCCCTCCTGGCCTGTGGGGGCGCTGCACCAAGAACCACTGAAGGAAACGACACAAAAACCTCCAGAGAAGAAATTGAATGCAACTTTCTTCCTCACCAAATGTAAACAAAAATAGAGTAGCGTCAGATTTCAGCAGGTGGAGGATTTCTCTTTTGTTTTTTGTTACAAACCATTTCTGTTGCATGTTTGTTTAGGTTGTATTTACCCAGGCTGCCCTGCTCTGTAGCAGAATTTCCTCTAGTAGGAAGCAGAGTTTTTAGGCCATAAAACGGCCACCATCTTGTTGAAGAATGGTTTTGTTTCTCATATGGATTTGGAGTCACACTTTCCAAAAAGTTCAACTTTTGTCCATCTGATATTTGGCCAAAAATTGTAAAAATCCTTTGCAAATTAACAAAGAGTGCGAGTGATGATTGTTTTTTTATTTTTATTGAGCCAGGTTGGTTTTGCCCCTAAGAAATACAGTAAATACTGTTTTGAAAGCTTCATTGTGTCTTTATGTTGGGTATATTTCTCTCTTTTTCAACTCTTTGTTGATATGAATAATTTAAATGTCACAAAAAAGCAAAAACAGGAAAAAAGGAGAGATTAATTTTTTCCATAAGTGCCTGTATTCTCTACAAGCCCACATTAAGCCCTGAGTATTGTTCTGTACCTTTTTATTGTAAATTGAATGCTTTATTTAAAAACATGCCCTGCTGTGCAAATGTTGAGTCATAGCAGAGAAACTAGTTAGTCTGAAAATAATCAGGAAGTGGACATAAAGTAAGGCAAATAATGTGAGTCAAACTTTAAAAAACCTTCAGAAAGGCAGGAGAACTGGTGAAGAAAATCAGGTTAAAGGTCACAGGGAAGTAAGGAAGCAAAATATTTTAAAATCCAAACTTAGATTTACTTAAAAATACCAAAGAGGGAAAAAATCTTTTTGCTGATTCATTCTTTACTGGGTAAATAAACTCATTTTATTGTCCTACTAGTTGCTGCTGAATGTAGTAAATATTTAAAAATCAGCTTTTGTGTGGTTTTAAAAACAGTTGACTGAAGTGGCCAGCAGAGGGTGCTACATCACCCTTCTCTTACTTCCCATTGACTTGCGTAGAAATGTTGATCTGGCGTCAGTCTTGGTTGTCAAACTTGAATGTTTTCCATGTGCTGCAAAAAATAAAATAGTTTACTTTGATAAAAACCTGAATACAAACTGAGCTGAGTAGTTGGAAGGAAACAACAAAGCTAATCTATTTATACGATCAAATCTTCAATCTTTGACTTCGATCTATATGTGGTATCACTCCTGTTAGCATTTTCATGTTTATCTATCTTTTACTTTGACCTACTTTCTGATTGCTATTGTTTGTAGACCAGTAATAACTGGTTGGCTGCTGGGAAACTCTTACTGGTTCTAGCTACCAACAGTTACCAGGAATGAAACCACAGGAGATGGATGTGACTCAACACTGTGTGACTGATCCAGCTGGTTGATTACCTTCATATTTGCTTTGTAATTATGCAGCAGAACTGAACAACCTTATTATTAACTATCAAGAATGAACGATGTCATTCTTACAGGAAAGAAGGTCAAGGTTTCCCGAAAAGAACCAGTTGGTCCAGATTCCTTGGATTGTTCTGTGAAGGAACAGTCAGAGGAATTAATCTGTCTCAACTACTGTAAGTGAGACATAGAAGTTATATAATAAGTAAACATCTGTTTGAATTAAATACTCTGGGAAATTCATGGGAACTTTTCTGGGGGGCTTTGAGAATCAAGGCCCAAATACCAACATTTTTACCTTTTTCACTTATTTTACTGCTAATAATTAGACATTTTGTTACTTTAATAACTTTTATTAATAAGTACACCAATTATCCAAACGTAGTTTTATTGAAAGAGCCGGTATTTCCAGACTTTCAGTGAAATCACCACAGGTTCCCAGTGTTGTGACCAATGGTGGAGTTTCATGGCCCCATGTTCAAACATTCAGTGTTTTTGAACCATAAATGTTGGTTATGCAGTTTGTTAGCTAATAAACTGTAAATTATCTTCTATTCCCTTTTGTATTGGTTGTGAACCAGGACTTATAAGATATGATACATTTGGAAACTTTATCACAATGTATCGGTTGTATCGTAATATCAGTGTGTAGAATATTTACATCTCAAACGACTGGACAGCAATAATTGTTGACTAATAGTGTTATAAACTATTAGAGACTATTATAAAGATGTTTTCATTCTAACATCATATTTAAAAGTCTCACACCAGCAGATTCTCACACTTTGCACCAATTATGTTACCCAAAATGCTAAAGGTCACAGAGTGATAGTAGCATAGACTAGAAAAAGACCCATATGGCCTCTGTCTAAAGATTTTCTACAATCGTAACACTCAAATACAGAGAAAAACCAGATTTGTAGCATTCATAAGAAGAGGTAGGATCATCTCTTCATGAAAAACATGGCAGAGGTGCAGCATAACTTAAGTTATCAACTAAAAATTCAGATTTTTCTGCCTTTCTGCAGGTGTAGAAGCAGACTTCAAGGGTGTTGATGTGTATTCTCTCTGCTTCTCTCTGTCAATTGATTTTATTTGTTTAGCACATTCTAGCAACAAGCAGTTCAAAGCACTTTGTCATAAAAACACAAAAACAATAAATTTTGTCGCGTGCCATCATCAAAATCATCAATACGCATTAAATATGTTGGTCAGTGCTCCATTTATTATGGTCCAGAAGCAGCACTAAACAGTTGGGTTTCTAGTCCAGATTTTAAGGAACTTTGTGTTCTCTCCTTTACTTCTAACTCATTGTTTCCCTTTAAACCTTTTTCCCCACTTTTCTCCCTTTATTTTCTACCTCTGCATTCATTACAAGTTAAATAGACCCAAAGCAATTTCTAATAAAGCTTTATGTATATCAAGTGCAGCATCACAGCGAAAACTTGTCAAAGTAGATTTGTTGGGTCCCTTTGACATTATTTTGTATTATATCACAGTATATACAATCTCTGTCAGTTTTTCCCAACATGCAGCCCTAATTTGGACCTCACATCAAATTCTAAGAACCTCTTACTCGTAGAAATTGTTTATTGCACTTGTGCAACCACATTTACTTCCAGTAGAGTATGAGTGTATTAAAGAAAATTACTTTCAAATGTTTGTTGTCACAGCAGTGAAAACTGGTACAAATTGAGGCCTGATTGGTTTGTAGATGGTACCACTTGGTACCCACAAAGAGGCGGATCCAGAAAGATGAGAACTGCAACAGTTTGAATTGTCAAAGGGGGAAAATGGCTGCCAACAGAACCAGTATGCTGAGGAAGATGACCAGTATGTGTGTTATGTGAGCTGGTGATAAATCATCACCAGTTGACTGGATTTTCTAATCCACCACAGATGGATGGTGCTGAGTCTATGAGGAATGTAGACGTCCTCATAGACGTGGTGGTTTGAAGTTTGAGGTCACAGTGGCACCATCAGAGCTATTACTGGAAAACACTCTCCTCTGTCTGTGTGCATGGAAATACAGAGTCAGGGAAGAGTGCATGTTGTCTTCGAGTTTGGGAATCTCAGGAAGTGCTTTGTGTTCAGGAATGAGGTGAGTGGGAGGGAAAAAATGGTTGGTATTCACATTGAAGCCATGTTGGGGGGGGTCCCAAATTCGCTTTGAGGTGGCGGATGACTCAAACGTCTTCCATGAACACAACCACACAACACAGAGGGATGTTTCCATTACTTCAGAGAACATTACAATGGTTGGACAAACCACACATCTAGCCAAAACCTTCAGCGAAACTTGCTCCTGAGGGGCATCTGCTGGGTACCAACAGACCGAGACAGATTATTAAGATTCATAAGGCTTAATTTATCCCAAATGGGCAAATACAGGAACACAGAGGAGTGGTGTGTATAAACTTGTGCTTGAATTTAGGATTAAAAAGTTTACGTGATTTGATTTTTGGACTTGGGAAAATTAACAAGGAAGAAATGATCAAGACTCATTTTAAAGATCCAAAGAAAAAAAAAATTAAAATATTGATATGAGGGACGACTCAAAACTTTAGCAATAAAAAGTTCTGCTTGAACTGCTATAGTCCAAGTCTGATGTATCAACAATGAGGATTTTAATAATGTTATTGCTAGACATCATCACCATCACTTCACTTTATTGTTGACAACTTAATGGATCAAAATAGCAGACCTTTCTTTTACAAGAAAAAGCTTGGGTTTGCAAGTCGGATGTCCTGAAAAATGCCTCGTCTGACACATTTATAAACAAGCAACAGTCTAATGACATGAAAACTCCAGTGACCCACTCAGCAACTACATGAAGGGATTGATCTCGGTTCAGAACACAAATTTGATAAACTGGCAATAAGCCTTTACAGTTAAGTGGATCAAAGGCTTTCTTATGGCCTCTCTTAAGAAACCCTCTACAGTTTAGCTCTTCCATTCTCCATTTTCTCAAAGTAATTTGTGTTTTAAGAGGTATAGTCTTTCAAAAATCTAAATTACACGGAATGTGGAGAGCTATTGAGAACAAAATGGCAGGATAGTAGTTGGTTTGTCCTTGGTCAGTTTGATATTGTGGGTTTTCTCTTTGTGAGTGAGGTCTAAAAATATATTATAATTGTATGTGATCTGAGAGGATGTGAGCACTACGCTGGTTTCCTGCTCTAATTTCCAGTCCTTGGCACTTTCCATGTGTAACAAGCTGCTAAGCTGTGTGGACCAGTTTTACCAGTGGCTCAATGCCATACTCCAACATTTTGCACCCTACAACAGCCACAGTGTATGTTTCTAATATTTTCTTTCTGTAAAATATGTAAATTGTTGACTTCACCAAAACCAGGCCAAGCAGTAACAGCAGGTTTTGGTTGTTAAAAGTTGTATTTGGTCCAGATGCAGAAAGGGTGAAAACCATCAACCTGCATTCAGGTTGAAGATCACAATAGTATGTTTACATGCCCTCTGTTCCAAATCTCAAAAGTATATATATTCTTTTTTTTAACCAGAATATACTTTTAATGTGTACAATAATTTTATAAAATATAAAAAAATCAGATAAATATGGTCTCCATATTATGCGCCTCCAAATTATGTGTTCATAATAAGTGGCAAATACATTTCCGCGAATGCATTAACAGCGGAGCTAATTTTTTGTTTAGTGTTTTATATGCGCTTGCTTAACTCACTTGGCTTCCCATAAATTATTTTTTCTGGATAAATTCAAAAGCACTAATCATAAACATTAGTTATAGTTATGGTTAGTTAGCTATACCAAAGCTGTGTTTAGCAGAAGCTAATGCTGAAGCCTGAACATCAATTCAGATTATATCTGTTCTTAAGACACTACAACTCTAATTTTCACATTATAAATTACATGGCCTGTTATGTAAAATTCTACTTGAAGCTTACATATCAATCTC